>NC_081394.1:14705573-15011573 GCF_030684315.1 Stegostoma tigrinum
TAACCACTGAGGTAAGACATAAGGTATTTAATTTGAAACATATCATAACTTTTTATTGTTGTTCCATTCTATTACACATCACCATTTTCATCCATTGTGGAGTACCTTATGATGGATTTCATTCCATTGCAATGCACCTGACGAGTTTCTGAACATTCTACCCCTCCACAGCACTCATTGTGCTGCTCCAGTTTGCTATTTGGTTGTAAATTTCATTTCATCATGTTCAGGTCTTGACTCATAGAAATCAGGTTTCTTTCAACAGATCAGTTTTCAATCCAAGGTGGCTCCAGTAAGTGGTGACTCTTTGCAAATAGCACGCAAAGCAAATCTTTTCACAGTATTTCGGCAACTCTGACATTGCATCTAATCTAATCTTGAGGTTAGATTTCATTATTTGTCTTTATTACCAAATTAATGTACATAACACTAGATATTCAGATTCCTATCATTCTCCTAAACGTCACTGATTACAAGTCCAACCCACGCAATCTTTCCTCCGAAGGAAATCCCTCCGTAGCCCGGAATCAACCAAGAGCATGTGCTCTGGAGAGCCTCCCACAGTTTGCCTTCGATAAAGGGACGAGAAATGTTCCGTTTTTCAGTGCGGTCTTGCCAATGCTTGCTTTAGTTTTAGCAAGAACTGACTATTTCTATGAACAAGAACAAAGTTGCTGGAAAAGCTCAGCAGGTCTGGCAGCATCTGTGAAGGGGAGAACAGACTGAAGGTTTCGAGTCCGGTGATCCTTCCTCAGAACTGACTATTTCTATATTCCATTCTCTTTGCAATGACAGCCAACGTTGCCTTAAACTTGTTGTTACCGAAGACTCAGATGGGATATCTTCTTGGGATTCATGCTCTGGGACCCGCTAACTTCTCTCCACCGCAGCTTTCGGCAAATGCTTCCCCGTTCGAGATCGACGTGACTGGGGATTGATCCATTCTCCCTGGAGGACTTGGTGAGCGATGTGACTGAAATTGATCTACACCCCCTGGAGGATTTGGCTGTCATCGATTCATCCAACTAGATTCATCTATCGCTCCCCCGGAAGACGCGGTGGTCGATGCGTCTGAGATTGATCCATCACTTTTCTGACCATACTGTGTCCCATTGCAGCCAGAGACAGGCCCTAACACGAACACAGCAACAGAACTCTCCAGCCCTGTATCACTGTAAGCACAAGAGGGACAGGCAACGAGGAAGGGCAAGTGGAGTAACTGCATTTCAGTGGATTTATCCCCAAAAACAAGAGTCCCCAGTGCACAGAGTCACTTACTGAGACACATTGATACACACGCACACATGTAAAGATGGACACACAGAGACAGTGACACATGATAAGATACGCCGCATTCATGCACTCATAAATACATACATGCAGGGATACACACAGACATATACAGACACAGAAGATCACATGCAGATGCACACATACACACAGAAACACAAAACGGACTGACACATACAGACACGACTCGCTCACACAGTGTTGTCTACGCTGTTTAAGGCTATTAGGTTAGATTCCCTCCAGTGCGGAAACAGGCCCTTCGGCCCAACCAGTCGACACCGCCCCCCCCGCCAATAACCCACACACCCCTGTACTCTACGAGCAATATAGCATGGCCAATCCACCTAACCTGCACATCTTTGGACTGTGGGAGGAAACCGGGGCACCCGGAGGAAACCCGCGCAGACACGTGGAGAATGTGCAAACTCCACACATACAGTCGCCCGAGGCGGGAATCGAACGCAGGTCCCTGGCGCTGGGAGGTTGCAGTGCTAACCACCGAGCCACCGTGCTGCATATTTGATAAGTTAGGAGTCAGTGGTGTGATTAGAACATGAACATGAACAGAGGAATGGCTAACCAGTAAAGAAAGCAAATTGTTGTAAAGTTAAAGCTATCAGATGGTGGCTCATTCCCGCAACAGATATTAAAAATATGTTAATGACGTCAATGACAGAAATGAATGTTCTATCGTCATTTTATGGATGATCTGAAATAGATGGACAGCAAGTGTAAGGATGACAGAGGGAATCCTAAGAGAAATGTGGACAGGTTACGTGAATATAAAGTGGAAAAGTTTGAGGTTCTACATTTTGTTGTGAAGAATAGGAGACCTGAAAAATACTTAAAATGGGGGATGATTGCAGAAAGCTGTAGTTGAATGAAATTAGTGGGTCCTTGTGCAGAAATCACAGAAATACTTCATCTGGACCCAATGGGTAATTGCAAAGTCAATGCAATGTCTACCTTTATTGCAAAGGAAATGGAACAGAAAAATCGTGATTTGTTAATAAAACAACAAAAAGGCACTGGTCAAAACACAGAGAGACTATCAACATTTCAGGTCCCCTTATCAAAGGCAAGATGTCAGAGGCATTTCATAACAAGTTCTTTTGGTTGATTCCAGGTTATGGAGGGACTCTGTTATGAGGAAAGGTTTTGTAGGTTGGACTTGTAACCATTCAGGGTGAGGAGAATGTCAGGATATGTAATGTTGTGTTCATTAATCTGAAAATGAAGGCAAACCACAAAATCTGACCTAACGATTAGATCAGATTAGGTGTATAGACACAGTTTCAGATATACAGTGAAAAGTATTGTTTCATGTGCAATTCATGAAGAGTCATCACTCTCTGTTACCACTTGAATCTAAAATCTATGTTTTGAAAGAAATCTAAATTCCGATTTGATTTAATTTGATTTATTGTAGTCACGTATCTAAGTACAGTGAAAAGTTTTGTTTTATGAGTAGTACAAGCGGATCACAGCAAACGAGGACATACAGATCATAGGGTGCTTGGACAGAGCGAGGCGTACAGGTTACAGCTGCACAGGAGGTGCACAAAGCATCATCAATATTAGCAACATAAACGATATTTGAAGTTAAAGAGTCCATTCAGCAGTCTGATAAAGGTAGGGAAGAAGCTGCTCTTGAACCTGTTTGTGCATGTGTTCAAGCTTCTCTATTTTCTGCCTGACAGAAGAGGTTGGAAAAGAACATTTCCAGGGTGAGTGCGGTCTTTGATGATATTGCAACAAGAAATGTAACTGGAGTCCATGGGTGGGAGATTGACTTCCATGATGGTCCAGATTGTTTCTTACAGTGCTGGGCAGAGAAGTTTTCATACTTGGCCTTCGTGCACCCAGATAGTATGCTTTCAGTTGTGCATCTATAAAAGTTGGTGAAGGTCCTTATGGACGTGCCGAATTTCCGAAGCCACCTGAGGAAAAAGAGATATTTTTGTGCCTTCTTGACTGTCGCCTTTATGTGGGAAATTCAGCACACGTCCGTTATCGTCACTCTTAGCACCTTGACCATCTCGGCACTCTCCACCACAGCACCATTGACGTAGATGGGGGCATGCCCTCCTGCTTTCTTCCTGATATCAACGATCGGTTCTTTTACTTTTCCAACATTGAGACAGAGGTTGCTTTATTGCATCATGCCACCAACCCCTCAATCTCCTTTCAATATTCTGACTCATCGTTGTTTGATATTGATCTGCCCATGGTTCCTCAGCAAACTTGTAGTTGGCATTCATTCGAAGTTTGCACAGTTGTGGTTGTACAGGGAGTACAGTAGGAGTCTTAGAAAGCATCCTTGGGGCTCCAATGTTGAAGGTTATCGTGGAGGAGCTGCAGTTGCCTGTCTTCATTGATTGTGGTGTGTGGGTCAGGAAGCTGAAGATCCTGTTGCCAGGGGTGGAGCGAAGACCTAGGTCCCAGATTTTGAGATTAGTTTGGAAGGGATTATGGGGTTGAAGGCGGAGCTATAATCGATGAGTAGGAGTCTGACATAGGTGGTCAAGACCTGGCCATGATGAAATGAAATTTACAACAGAGTATCAAACTGTAACAGAATCATGAGTGCTCTGGAAGGGTAAAATATTTAGGATACAGTGGGGTGCTTTGCATTGGAGTGAAATCCAGGACATCCCTGGATGACCCATGGCTTATTGAATGATAAAGGTAAACTATAACAGATTGAAACAATGATAAAAGGTTATATGATGCATTTCAATTGAAATATCTTATGAAGAAACACACAAATTAAAAACTTATGACAGGACATGTGAAGAGGGAAAATGAAATGGCAAAGAAAATTCAAAATGTTATGATAATTAATTTGAGGGAGAGTCCAAAAAATTTTTCATATTATGAAAGTAGTCAGGGTGTAGTAGGATGGATAATAGGTCCACATGGGGTTAAAGTACATAGTATATGCTCAGAATGTTAGGAACAGTACTGAATCGCGATGAGTACTTTGCATGAATATTAACTAATGAAGTAGGATTGATAAATATCAATAGAAGTGGAGACGTGAAATTTCATGCAATGTGAAATTTGGCTAAAAGTAGATGATAGAAATGTAGATCGAGTTTTGAATGGAATGCACGCTAGATATGGCTGAAGCATTCGCAGCAATACTCAGCCAGAAGTGTCAAGTGGATGATCCATCTTGGCCTCCTCCAGTGGTCCCCAACATTACAGAGACCAGTCTTTAGCCAATTCCATTCACTACACGTGATATCAAGAAACGGCTGGAGGCAAAGGGTACCACAAAGGCTACCGGCCCCAGCAACATTCGACAGTACTACTGAAGACTTGTGCTCCAGAACTTACCACTTCCCTAGCCAAGCTGTTCCAGTACAGTTATAACACTGGTATCTACCCGACATTATGGAAAATTGCCCACGTATGCCCTGTCCACAAAAAGCAGGACAAATCCAACCCTGCCAGTCGCCACCCCATCAGTCTCCTTTTGCTCATCAGTAAAGTGATGGAAGTTGACAGTGACAGCGCTATCGAGCAGCATCTGCTCAGGAATAACCTGCTCAGTGACGCCCAGTTTGGGTTCTGCCAGGGCCACTCAGCCCCTGACCTCATTACATCCTTTGTGGAAACATGGACAAAACAACAGAATTCCAGAGTTGAGGTGAGAGTGACAGCCCTTGATAGCAAGGCTGCACTCGGTCAAGTGTGGGATTAAGGAGCCCCGGAATCAATGGGTAGCGGGAGGAAACACTCCGGTGGTTGGAACCATACCTGAAACATTGGAAGATGACCATGGTTGTTGGAGGTCAATCATCTCAGCTCCAGGACATCACTGCACAAGTTCCTCAGTGTAGTGTCCTCAGTTCAACCATCTTCAGCTGCTTCATCAATGACCTTCCCTCCATCATAAGGTCAGAAATGGGGATGTTCACCAATGCTTGCACAATGTTCAGCAAAATTCGTGACTCCTCAGACACTGAAGAAGCCCATGTTCACATGCAACAAGATCTGGATAATATCCAGGCTGGACTGACAAGTGACAAGTAACATTGATGCCACACAAATGCCAGGCTATGACCATCACCAATAAGAGACAATCTACCATCGTCCCTTGTCAATCAATAGTGTTACCATCACTGAATTCCCCCCTATCAACCTCCTGGGGGTTACCATTGTCCACTAGCTCAACTGGACTCACCACAGAAACACAGTGGCTGCAACAGCAGAGCAGAAACTGGGAATACTGTGATGAGTAACTCATCTCCTGACTCCTCAAAGCCTGTCCACCATCTACAAGCCTCAAGTCAGGAGTGTGATGGAATACTCCCCACTTGCCTGGATGAGTGCAGCCCCAACAATACTCAAGAAGCTTGACACCATGTATCGCCATTCCTTCACTGTTACTGGCTTAAAATCCTGGAATTCCCTCCCTTATAGCATTGTGGGTCACCCCACAGCAGGAAGAATGCAACATTTCAAGAGGCAGCTCACCTCCACCTTCTCTAGGGCAACTAGGGATGGGCAAGAAATGCTGGCGAGGCAGCAACAGCCACATCCCACAAAAAATGAATAGAAAAAAGAAATCAGGCCAACTTGTAATTGTGGATTTGAAAGGAAGAAAGGACTAAATTATAAAATTATTAGTTATATTCATCCAAATTCCAGAATAGGAAGATTCCACCAGAGGACTTGGGAGCAGAAATTGATAATATTAGTTCCGAACAAACTGGGAGACAGGGTCGCTGTTTTTGCGTGACTGGTGGATGAAGATTCAGGGCACACATTGAAAGGAAACACTAAACCAAAGGTCTTTGGGTTAATTGATTTCCAGCTCGTTGTAGATACAAGAAGATTGTTCTCAATTACTGGTGAGTCCAGATCCAGGGGTTACAGGATAAGAAACAGATCCTTTAGGACAGGACAGTGAAAGCAGCATTTGGTATGCGTGTCTTTACTGGCCAGTGCATTGAGTATAGGAATTGGGATGTCAGGTTGCGGATTCACTGGACAGTCATTAGGCTACTTTTCGAGTACTGCGTTCAGTTCTGATCTCCCTGCTACGGGAAAGATTCTGTCAAATTTGAAACAGTTCAGAAGAGACGTACAAGGATGTTTCCAGGGCTGGAGGGTTTGAGCTGAGGAGGGAGGCTGAGTAGGGTGGGACTATTTTCCCTGGAGCATCAGAGGCTGAGGGGGCGACCTTATAGAAGTTGATAAAATCATGATGCGCATGGATAGGGTGAATAGCGAAGTTCTTTTCGCCAGGGTCAGGGAGTCCAACACTAGAGGGCATAGGTTTAAGGTGAGAAGGGAAACATTTAAAAGGGACCTGAGGGGCAACTTTGTCACACAGAGTGTAGTGCATGTATGGCATGAGCTGCCAGAAGAAGTGGTGGAGGCTGGTACAATTACAACATTTAAAAGGCATCTGGAAAGGATATTGGTCAAATGCTGGCAAATGGGACTAGATTAATTCAGGATATCTGGGCAGCACAGATGAGTTGAACTGAAGGGTCCTTTTCCACACTGAGCTCTATGACTCTCGAAGAGCAAAAAATTGATGTGGTGATCTGTATAATTCTTTGCCAAAGAAAGTGGTTGAAGCCAAAACATTGAATATTTTCAAGAACACAACAAATGTTTTTCTTAGGGCCAAAGAGATGAAAGGATGTCAGAAGAAAACTGGAAGTAAGGCATTGGGTTGTTTGATCAGCCGTGACAAAATTGAATGGCAAAGAATGTCCTGAGGGCCGAATTCACTAACCCTGCTCATTTATCCTATTCCTCTATGTTTGATGAGATAGCGTCGTAGAACAGCAGCATCCTATTAGCTTGATGTGTTGTATTGTTTTGGCTGTTTCGCTCAGGTTGCTGGATCTGTCAAGTACTAGATTCGATCGTTGTGGACGTTTCAGAAGCTCCAAAGCTTAATGGACCCGAGGAGTAATCTTTTAACGCAGAGGGAGGTGCGTGTATACACCCAGCTGCCAGAAGAATTGGTGAAGGTGGGTACAATTACACCTTTTAAAGGGCATGTGGATATGTTGATGAATAGGGAGATATGGGCTAAATGCTGGCAAACATGATTAGGTCAGATTGAGATATCTGGTTGGCACTAACGGTTTGCATGGAAGAGTGTTTCCATGCAATATGATTCAATGACACTATGACCCTATAATTTCTGTAATCCGTGGCTCAAAGGGATTGCCCTATTATTGGGTACACAAAGCTGTAAGCTACCTGTTTGGTGTTTTCTGATAAAGTCACAGAACTGAAAAATTCTAATGCAATAGGGACTTAATATATCTGAGGGAATATATTTTCCCAAACAATTGCGAAATAACAATGATCCAACTTTAACATTCCACTGGGAATCAGAAAGGATATAAAATAGTGTCTCTGAAAACATTCATACCATGTTTAATTCAATGGTTTTTGCTTCATTGCCCAGCAAAAGATCCTTCACATGCAAGATGCTGGAATTGTTTACTGTTGTCGATAATGTACATTACATCACTATTGCTTCTATTGGCATCACTGGTAAGTTATTTTGATTCTAATCCATTCATGGGATCAGGGCATCACTGTATAGATTATTTACTGTCTGTCCCTAATTGCCAAGAGGGCAGTTCAATAGTCGACAAGATTCCTGTTGGTCTGGACTCGCCTGTTGATGAGACCAGTTAAGTATGGCAGAAATATTAGGAATGGCAGAAGCTGTAGAATCTGAGATAACAAGGTGGTGAGCTGGATGAACACAGCAGGCCAAGCAGTATCAGAGGAGCAGGAAAGCTGACGTTTTGGGCCTTATCCATTTCTGAGGAGGGATCCAGGCCCGAAATGTCAGCTTTCTTCTCTGATGCAGCCTGACCAGCTGTGTTCATCCAGCTCTACACCTTGTTATCTCTGTTAAGCATGGCAGATCCTTCCCTCAAGGGTATTAGCAAACTGAGAACAAAGAAAATTACAGCACAGGAACAGGCCCTTCGATCCTCCAAGCCTGCGCTAATCCAAATCCTCTATCTAAATCTGTCCCCTATTCTCCAAGAATCTGTATCCCTGTGCTCCATGCCAAATCATGTATCTGTCTCGATACATCTGAAAGGATACTACTGTGCCCGCCTCTACCACTTCCACTGGCAATGCGTTCCAGACACCCACCACCCTCTGTGTAAAGAACTTTCTACACATATCTCCATTAAACATTTCCCCTCTCACCTTGAAATCATTATCCCTACTAAATGAGTCCCCGACTCTGGGAAAAGGCTTCTTGCTATCCACCCTGTCTATTCCTCTCATGATTTTATAGACCTCAATCAGGACCCCCTCAATTTCCGTCTTTCTAATGTAAACAATCCTAATCTACTCAACTTTTCTTCAAAGCTAGTGCCCTCCATACCAGGCAACATCCTGTTGAACCTCCTCTGCACCCTCTCCAAAGCATCCATATTCTTTTGGCAATGTGGCTACCAGAACTGTACTCAGTACTCCAAATGTGGTCGAACCAAAGTCCTATACACCTGCAACATGACCTGCCAACTCTTCTACAATGCCACATCTGAAGAATGAAGGCATGCCATATGCCTTCTTGACCATTCTATCAACCTGCATCACCACCTTCAGGCTACAATGGACCTGAACATCCAGATCTCTCTGTGCATCAATTTTCCCAGGGTTTTTCCATTCACCGTATAGTTCGCTCTTGAATTGGATTGTCCAAAACACATCACCTCGCATTTGCCTGGATTGAACTCCATCTGACATTTCTCCACCCAACTCTCCAATCTATCAATATTCTGCGACATTCTCCAACAGTCCCCTTCACTATCTGCTACTCCACACATCTTTGTGTCATCAGCAAATTTGCTAATCAGACCATCTATACCTTCCTCCAGATCATTTAGGCATAACAACAGTAGTCCCAACACGGATCCCTGTGGAACAACACTGGCCACAGTCCTCCATTTTGAGAAACTTCCTTCCACTAAAACTCTCTGTCTCCTGTTGCCCAGCCAGTTCTCTATCCATCTAGCTTGTGCGCCCTGGACCCCAAGCGACTTCACTTTCTCCATCAGCCTACCATGGGGAACCTTATCTAATGCCTTACTGAAGTGCATGTATGTGATATCTACAGCCCTTCCCTCATCTATCGACTTTGTCACTTCCTCAAAGAATTCTATCAAATTGGTAAGACATGACCTTCCCTGCACAAAACTATCACTAATAAGGGCTAGGGTCAGGGGACGCAATTTTCCAGTCCTCCGAGACCTCACCCGTGCTCAAGGATGCTGCAGCAATATCTGTTAAGGCCCCAGCTATTTCCTCTCGTGCTTCCCTCATTAACCTGGGATAGATCCCACCTGGACCTGGGGAGGTGTCCAGCCTAATGCCTTTTAGAATACCCAACATCCTCCCCCTCCTTATGCTGACTTGCCCTAGAGTAATCAAACATCTATCCCTAACCTCAACATCCATCATGTCCCTCTCCTCAGTGAATACTGACACAAAGTACTTATTAAGAATCTCACTCATTTTCTCTGACTCCTTGCATAACCTCCCTCCTTTGTCTTTGAGTGAGGCAACTATTTCTCCCGTTACCCCCTTGCTCCTGATGTATGAATAAAAGGCTTTGGGATTTTCCTTAACCCTGTTTGCTAAAGATATTTCACGACCCCTTTCAGCCCTCTTCATTCCTTGTTTCAGATTGGTCCTACTTTCCCGATATTTTTCCAAAGCCTCGTCTGTTTTCAGTTTCCTAGACCTTCTGTATACTTCCTTTTTCCTCTTTGTAAGTCTCACAATTTCACCTGTCATCCATGGTTTCCTAATCTTGCCCTTTCTATCCCTCATTTTCACAGGGACATGTCTGTCCTGCGCTCTATTCAACCTCTCTTTAAAAACCTCCCATGTATCAAGTGTGTATTTACCGTCAAACAGCTGCTCCCAATCCACATTCCCCAGCTCCTGTTGAATTTTGGTGTAGTTGGCCTTCTCCCAATTCAGCAGTCTTCCTTTAAGACCACTCTCATCTTTGTCCATGAGTATTCTAAAACTTATGGCATTGTGATCACTGTTCCCAAAGTAAACCCTACTGAAACTTCAACCATCTGGCCGGGCTCATTCCCCAACACCAGATCCAGTATGGCTACTTGCTGAGTTGGACTGTTTACATGCTGCTCTCCAAAACCCTCCTGGATGCTCCTTACAAATTCTGCTCTATCTAAACCCCGAACACTAAGTGAATCCCAGTCAATGTTGGGAAAGTTAAAATCTCCCATCACCAACACCCTGTTGCTCCTGCATCTTTCCATAATCTGTCAACATATTTGTACCTCTATCTCATGCTCGCTGTTGGGAGGCCTGTAGTACAGCCCCAACATTGTTACCGCACCCTTCCTATTTCTGAGGTCTGCCCATATTGCCTCACTGCTCGAGTCCTGTGCGCTGCCCTCTTTCAGCACAGCTGTGATATCCTCTTTGATCAGTAATGCAACTCCTCCTCCCCTCTCTATCCCACCTGTAGCATCTATATCCTGGGATGTTTAGTTGCCCTTCTCTCAACCAAGTCTCAGTGGCAGCAATAACATCATAGTCCCAGGTACTAATCCAAGCCCTAAGTTCATCTAAGTACCTACTATACTCTCGCATTAAAACAAACCACATAGTTATTTCCAACAATCGGCAATGGATTCATGGTAATCGTTATGCTCTTAATCCCATAGTTGTTTTTTCATTGAATTCCAATTCCACAATCTGCCATTGTGGGATTTGAACTTTGGTACCTAGGATTGAGACACTATTCAGGGTCTCTGGACTAAGAACCCCCTGTGATAATACCACTTGGCCATTGCTTCTCCTCAAGATAACCCTTAAAGTTGCATGAATCCATGCAGTGCAACAACATGCCACAGTGCTAATATTTAGGTCAACGTATTTGTCATTGTAGAATTGGGTTAACTGCGGATTAGTTGGCACTGCCATCATGGAATAGCATTATCAGCATTGTTGTAAATTTTGGGTTAACCTGATGTGAATGTTTATATTGAGTCGATGACATTCACGGAATCCTTTCCTGTATAATAAATGTAAGCCTCTGCAAAGTGGATTTTATTTTCTGTTGAACCATTCAGGATTTTCTTCTTCCAATGAATTGTTTCGATGAAGAAGAATTGATACTTACTATTCCGGTGGGTTACACTACTGGAAAGCAGTGAAACAAATTCGTTAACCCATCACCATACTGAGATAACAAGGTATAGAGCTGGATGAACACAGCATATTGAGTATGTTTTTCCAGTCTCCAACACAATTAGGGATTCGGAATGAAGCACAGTTTCCAGAAAGGCTTTGATTGGTTTGAAGTTGATTAATCTGCTTTCCCAACAGTATCTCCATAATTGATCCCATATGGGTGGTGTCACTTATGATTTATCTATGACACCAAATCGGTACTGCTGTAGTTATTCATCATTTTACGATGCAAATAAGAAAATTTTGGCTGGTTATTTACTCTCTGTAACTCACTCTTACTCCACATGAGAAAACTTAGTTGAATTTTGTCTTTACTCACTCTGTCAGAAGAGAAATGTAGAATGGATAAAAACACCATTTTTAAAAATGTGAACAGAGATCAGACTTGAAATTACGAAATAGATGTTATAGAATTTTAACAATTGCCCTACATCAGTTTACACAATGCCGTGCAGTAAGTTCCTTTGCAAATTGTGAGGTAGCAGACCATTTCTTTTTAATGCTGCTCCTTAGTTCAATTCTGACTACCTCCAAATCCTGATCTAAAGTGTTCCGTATTATTTATTTGTGCTGTATTGCTAGAAATGTTCCCAAATCTTATCTTACATTCAACGTTCTTAGTTGCTTCAAAGACTTCAGGTGTGAGTTGGGACAGTAGGAACTGCAGTTGCTGGAGAATCTGAGATAATAAAGTGTAGAGCTGGATAATCATGGCAGGCCAAGCAGCATCAGAGGAGCAGGAAAGCTTTTTTTCTGGGAGAGTGGGGCTCTGAAGAATGATCTAGGCCCGAAACATCAGCTTTCCTGCTCCAGTGATGCAGCTTGGCCTGCTGTGTTCATCCAGCTCTCCACCTTGTTGTCTCAGGTGTGAGCATGTCCGTTTATCTCACAGCGTTCTGGCTAAAGTAGTTTCTAACAATTGCCATTTCTAGTCTACCAGTGTCTACCAATTATCTCCAAGATCACATTCCCTTACAAGGAAACAACTTAGTTATATTTATACAACCATCATCGGAACTGCTTTAAAGAGCTCCTGGATGCCTCTATCAACTATATCGGAACATTGGAATTACGAACTGGAGAAGGGAATTCAGCCCTCCAAGACCATTCGGCCAGTTAATACGATCATGGTTGACATTATGGTGGTCTCAACCCCACGTCCCTCCCTGATTTTCAACTTATTTTATCCTGTTTTTCATCAGAAACCTGTATATTTCTTTCTTGAAGCTGATTCTTGATCTTGCCTCCACAGCAATCTTGGGCAGTGAGTTCCACGGGTTCACAACCCTCTGAGAGAGGTAGTCTCTGCTCATCTCAGTTTTGAACCATCCTCTCACTCTATACCTGTGTCCTAGACTGTCCCACGGGGGGAACATCTGTTTAACGTCCATGTTGTCAACCTCCTTTAGCATTTTATGCATGTCAATCAGATACTCCTCATCCTTCTGACCTCCGGTGTGTATTGCTCAAGTTATTCAACCGCTGCTCCTACGCCAGCCCTTTCTTCCCTGGAATCAATCTGGTGAACTTCCTCTGAACTGCCTCCAGTGCCATCGCATCTTTGATTTTATTTTTGTAAAACAACATCAAATTCCTTCAGTCTTTCAGATATGTATCATTAATCAGTGGATAATCATTCCGCCAAAAGATTTTGCAGCTTCCCCATTGTCAGAGTGCATATTTCAGGCCTGTCCACGATGTGCTAAGATGTGTATAAGTAAGTTTGAGTTTATGTAATGTTTCGCTGTTTTTATTTGTTTACTGTCACAATTAACCACAGTAGTTTGTTTTCATTTTGCTCCATGGGTTTTGAAACAAAATGCTGCAGATGCTGGAAAAGTGAAACAAGTAGGGGAGGCAATGGCCTAGTGGTATTATCGCTGGACTATTAATCCAGAGACCCAGAATATGACCTGGGAACCCGGGTTCGAACCCCACAACAGCAGATGGTGGAATTTGAATTCAATAAATATCTGGAATTCAGAATCTGATGATGACCATAAACCCCATCTGGTTCACTAATGCCCTTTAGGGAAGGCAACAGCCCATCGTTTCATGTGACTCCAGACCCGCAGCAATGCTGTTGACCCTTAACCGCCCTCTGGGTTATTAGGGATGGGCAATAAATGCTGCCTTGCCAGCAACGCCTTCATCCCGTGAACGAATACAAAACACATACACAATTCAGAAGCTTTCTTTCTCTTTCTCACTCACACAAACACATACACACAGGCACAAAACTGTGGTGAAACGAAGTCAGGCGCAGAATGAGACCTTCCAAATTGAATATAAGATAACAAAGTGTGAAGCTGGATGAACACAGCAGGCCAAGCAGCATCTCAGGAGCACAAAAGCTGACGTTTCGGGCTTGGACCCTTCATCAGGGCTTATGCTGCTTGGCCTGCTGTGTTCATCCAGCTTCACGCTTTGTTATCTTCGATTCTCCAGCATCTGCAGTTCCCATTATCTCTGATTCCAAATTGAATGTTTGTCAGGAGAAGTCAGGCCTAATCGAAAAATTAAGCGGCAGCCTTGGAAACAAAAGTCCAAGGCGTTGCAAAGATTCATATTTACAAGTGGCGTCATGGTTGTCTATTTGTGAGGTAGCATCCGGCTTTCTGGCACCTTCGTTCCCACTTGGGAACTGTGATTGTTCACGGGAATCACGAAACAGAGGAAGTGATTGCTGCCGTGATCCATGATCAGTTCCTCAGGGGTGCCAGCGCGTTGCGTTTCTTCCGTTTAGTGGAATAATGTCAGAACCACATAAATGGTTTCACCACAAAAACCTTCACCTCTCAGATATCCTTAAAAGGAATGCCCCAAAGAATTGACTAAACACCACCTCTATCCTATCGCCGAATTGTAACAGGGCCTAGCACAGGGCCCTGAACTCCACGCCCTCAACTCGGAAATTTCCTTGAATTGGGAGATTGTGGCCAGGGATACACTGGGAGCTGTACCCAGTCGAGCAAGGCTCTCTGCGCCTGAGAGTCACCTGCTAGCCGTGTTCTGGGCGGCATAGTATTTGACCCATGTCATTGGCCTGAAACCCCCGAATTATTTTCACACCGGATTAATCACAGTACGATCAGACCAAACCGTGTACAGCGTCGCACCCGAACCTTACAGGTTTGGAAACATTGTGGTCAAAGTGCTCACCTTCCGAACCGACCATTTGAGCGACGGAGGAGAACCCCACGGTGGTAGGTAGTGACAAGAAATGTCCCCAAGGAACCATTTGTGCCAAAACAAACGGCGGAAGTCCGAGGAGAGGTCGTCAACACCTTGTGCGACTGTTGCCAAACTCGAAGCTGGCTAATGTCTTCCTCTCACGCTCAGGTGCGCTCACTGATATACAGATCTAACAATTTTCCAGAACTTACCTACCTTTCATCATCACTATCATAGCCTCTGCTCCCCACTTACCTCGCCACATCCTCCTCCCCAGCCCGTCACCTCCAAACCAAGCGATGCTCAACCAGACTGTGGGCAGCATGGTGGCTCAGTGCTTAGCACTGCTGCCTCACAGCACCAGGGACCAGGTTAGATCGCACCTCGGCCACTGTCGGCTGGAGTTTGCACATTCTCGCCATGCCCGTGTTGATTTCCTTTGGGGGCTCCGGTTTCTTCCCACAGATCTGCAGGTTCGTTGGATCAGCTGTGCTAAACTGCTCATATTGTTCAGGGATACGTGGGCCCAGTGGATTCGGTACGGGAAAATGCAGGCTTACAGGAATAAGGTAGTGGTTTGGGTTTGCGTGGGATGCACTTCAGAGGGTTGGTGTGGACTCAATGGGCCGAATGGTCTTCCTGTCCAATTCTATGATTCTAACCTGAGATTAGTTAAACCCTCCACTCGCTCTGATCAGTTTTGTCTTTCCATACCCCATGTAAAATGCGCCTCCTGAGAAGCAGACCTCTGATGGGAATCAATGGAAACTGAAGAGAAACCAGTTTAAATGATGAGGACCAATGTGTGGCAGAGATATTAGACATAGGCTTTGGGTGGGTGGAACTCAGAAGAAGTTTGAGGCTTCCCCGCCACCCCGGGTGCACACGGAGCAAACAATTCCTGAGTATCATGTACTCCCCCTTCAACATAGACAACCCGAGGCACACAGCAATAGGACATGCAGTTCACAAGGACACGTAGAGTGAGAATCGCTGATGCTTGCAATCAAATTTCAGGGTAAGGTACAGTATATTATCCAACATCCTAAAACAGCTCTGACTTCAGCTGGAGGGATCCATTTGGCAGTAAAATCTGAGCACGTGATTACGCAGAGAAACAGATAAACCGACTCACAAAGTAATTTTTTTTCCCATTGAAATTCCAGTTCCCATTCCCAACTGCAGCTGACGGCGCCCCTGAAAAAAAATGTTGTTTCTCCAACACTCATCGATGTTCCTATTTCCCGTCCTGATCAGCGGCTCTCGGGGCCCAATTAGAGAAATAAATATCATGAGCAGAAACTTGACCCACAATAGAATTCTCTTAAAACACACTGGCATTCTCTTAATTTGACCTTCTGTTCCCTATCATTGAAACGAACAGTGAGAGGATGTGATTCCTACGGACTGAGGGCAGGCGGAACTAATTGAATTGCAAGATTATTTGGATAGTAATGGTGTGCCATTCAACTGTGCTGGCCGTTTGGGTTTTCCACAACATCCGTCCGTTACCAGCAAGGGATATTGTTTCCGTCAAACAATATTTATCAGTAGGATACTTGTCACCGCGAGTATGCTTCGGCCCATCATTCACTATCCTGACTCTGTCACGTTCAGAGCAGCAAATTTCAACTTTGAATCAATGTGTTTTTGTTCCATGTTCGTGCTGAGTAAAATAACAGTGATGTGAAACACGCTTATGTTTCCATGATTTCTGAACTTAAGGGAGTGACTCCCCATCTGAAGATAATAAAGTGTGAAGCTGGAAGAATGCAACAGGCCAAGCAGCATCTCAGGAGCACAAAAGCTGACGTTTCGGGCCTAGACCTTTCATCAGAGAGGGGGATGGGGTGAGGGTTCTGGAATAAATAGGGAGAGAGGGGGAGGCGGACCGAAGATGGAGAAAAGAAGATAGGTGGAGAGGAGAGTATAGGTGGGGAGGTAGGGAGGGGTAGGTCAGTCCAGGGAAGACGGACAGGTCAAGGAGGTGGGATGAGGTTTCCTCCCCTTCCCCCACCGCATGCCAAAAGCAGCCCAGTTCGTCCCCTCCCCCCACTGCACCACACAGCCAGCCCAGCTCTTCCCCTCCACCCACTGCATCCCAAAACCAGTACAACCTGTCTCTGCCTCCCTAACCGGTTCTTCCTCTCACCCATCCCTTCCTCCCACCCCAAGCCGCGCCTCCATTTGCTACCTACTAACCTCATCCCACCTCCTTGACCTGTCCGTCTTCCCTGGACTGACCTATCCCCTCCCTACCTCCCCACCTATACTCTCCTCTCCTTCTATCTTCTTTTCTCTCCATCTTCTATCCACCTCCCCCTCTCTCCCCATTTATTCCAGAACCCTCAACCCATCCCCCTCTCTGAAGAAGGGTCTAGGCCCGAAACGTCAGATTTTGTGCTCCTGGGATGCTGCTTGGCCTGCTGTGTTCATCGAGCTTCACACGTTATTATCTTGGATTCTCCAGCATCTGCAGTTCCCATCATCTCTGACTCCCCATTTGAAATTGACATCCACGGTTTTGAAACAGCGATTTTTTTCCAAGCGCAGAAAAACATCAAAATAAGTTTAAATATACGAAGCAGAGTGGTGTGATACAGCGATAACAAGGTGTAGAGCTGGATGAACAGAGCAGGCAAAGCTGCATCAGAGGAGCAGGAAAGCTGACGTTTCGGGCCTACACCCTTCTTCACAAACAGATACAGCGTTTGTTTCAGTTTAATATTTCGGAATCCTAAACACGATTTAAATGCGTTGTAATGTTCCAGTGTTGTTGATCGCGGCTGCGGCAGTGACACAGAAAATAAGGAAAAAATTGAGCAGAACCTCTTCTGTTACAGAATTGGTTGCAGCGTCTGATCTTCAGTCTGGCGAAATGTATCCCAGTCGTTTGATGTAAATTGGAATTGGTTCTGCAGTGGCATTCAGAAAGTGACTTCGGCAAGCTCAGATTTTGGCCGCAATCACACAAATTGTTGTTGCAAAGAGACACAAATGTGTTGACTACAATAAAAATATTAGCGGCACTAATATGCCAATTAAATATCTATATAGACAACTAGATGAGGCAGAGCTAATGCAAACTGATAGGGTTAGTTTTCAAGGTGCTTCCCAGAACTGGAACATGTATGCTGACCACAAAATTTACTTCTTGCCTCCGTAAACCTTTCTCTGAATTCATGCTCCACTCTCCACTGATTTGAACCCAGAAGTCCAGAAGAGGACCCAATTTTTGGATTAATAGCTGACCGATGGTACCACTGGGCTACCTCCTCATCAAGCAATGCCCCTTAAGCTTAAGGCATGATTAAGGATGACCGCAATGCAGGAACTCCAAGATGTGCACACATTGCAATTTAGAAGATTTAAAGAAGCTGGCTCAAGTGCACTCACTGAAATCCAAACCCACCATTGTTCCAAATCTCACCAAACATTCAACATCCCTCTCATGCCCTCTGTCTTCCACCTCCCCCCAACAATGTTCCAAAACCAATGACCAGCCAACATCATGTTAAACCCTCAAAACATGTTGTTCCACTGGTTGTGCATTCCTATGCTGTCCATGGTATATTTGTTGTTGTGCTTTTTTCCAAATTAACTGAAATCCCCTGAGTTTTCAGATTCTTCTCTTTGGTTATCTATAGTCCTTTATATCATTCTTCAACATTGCAAAAAAATGTGATTTTCTGTGCCAGCAATATGTTGCAGCCCAGGAGTTAGTCCAGCAGGGTAAATCGCTTTTCAAATAATCTCACACCAGATCTTACAACAGGCATTGTACAGTCTCTGTATCCAACATGTTGTTAATTGACTGGAAGTAGGGATCAACTGTAAATGTTTGCATTGGTCATTGCCTTGACATATCTCAGGTCAATAAGCATAGATTAAACAAATTGGGTCTCTACTTACTGGAGTTTAGAAGACTGAGAGGTGACCTCATTGAAACATACAAGATTCTGCAGGGACTTGACAAGATAAATGCTGAGAGGATGTTTTCCCCGAAGATTGGGACAGAGAACAGAGGACAGAGACTCAGAATAAAGGAGCACCAAGTTAAGAGTATGATGAGCAGGAATTTCTTCTCTCAGAGAGAGATAGGGCAAAGTCCTTATGTATATCTTAGTCTTAAGAAGATAGATTCTTGATTGCTAAGGGATTAAGGATTATGGGAAATGGACAGGAGGAATTTTGGATCAGCTATATTCCTATTGAATGGGAGAGTTCCATTCCATTGCATTGGATGAGAAATTAACCATGTGAGAAATTAGCACTCGTCAGACACTACATCCCTGAGTAAAGTTCATCCTGGAGCAACTCAAAATCATCTTTGTAATAATATTTCATTATTCTGAAATAACTCAGACAAAGCAGCAGTTTCTCAACAAATGGTCTTTAAGAGCATAAAGTCCACGAAGAACTGCAGTTATTTTTGCTTAATTGCAATTTTTAACAAACATGTCATGAATCAAAGTGTATTTTTCTTGTCTATAATTGTTCCTGAGTATTTCCCTGCTCCCGTTATCATTGGTTGTGCTCATTAATGCTGGTGTTCAGCTCTACAAAAATGACCAAAGGTTTTCAGGGAATGCTTGAAGCTCTAAGGTTTTTTGGCCAATGCTTTCAACTGTTGTTGGCAATTCAGAATCAAAAAGTTTCCACTCTTAACTCGGGGATTTACTGCAGTGAATTGTTGGAAGTAGCGCCTGGGAAAGGGACAATGAAGCCACATTAATGCATCAGTACATTTTTAATTGTTTTAATTGAAGTTAACCGAATATTTGTCACATTCGAACCCTGTAAGTATTGTTATTCAGGAGAGTAAATCATATATCTTTTTGATGTCTCTAAAGGAAATTTGTTGATGATTACCATTCTTTCCTGAGGAAAATATGGACTTACAAAATGTGTCACCAGTTATCCCACAGCGATGGCAGCAGATAATCTACTGTTCATCTTCCTCATCATTTTAATGTCATTCATCTTTGCAGCATTGTACACCTACAGGACCTAAACTATCCCTTGTACTCTTCAGGAAGTGGAGAAATATGTAACTCTAGGCTGCCCTGTCATGTTAGCAGTCACTTTCATGTTTCATCACTTTGTTTCTACTTGTTGCCAGCAGTTTGAAGTCAAATGTTTCACTAAAAAAAAACTGTGAGTCTGCTGATAGGAACAATGTGTGGGTTGAGTTAAGTGACTAACATCCACTATTACTTCACTTACAAATCCTATTATTGAGAATTACATGTTGGTTGTAACCAAAGACCAGAATATTACACTGTTCCTGGTTGGCTGGTGTTCTTCTGGCTTCCAAATATTTCAACCCCACTGCTGGCTTTCTGTCTGATTTTGGTGTGTAATGTACAGACAGTCAAATTTCTTTTAATATCAGGTGAAGCAGGAGATAGTCCTGGAGCCAAGGCAAGGCTAGGAAACATGAAAATCCAGAGATGAAGAGTCAGAGGAAATCAATTATACTACTTTTCTGTCAGGAAACTTCCTCCTTCTGTGGCTGACTGAAGTGTTTGTAATGGTGTATTTCAAAATCACCGAATCATTTAATATACCAAATTCTGACCACCCACTTACTTTGGTTTGGAATGCAGGTATCATGTTAAAGCTACTCAGTTCCCGCACAAACATGTTTATTTATATTCTCACTCAAAGTAAGATCCGAGAAGAACTGAGAAACTGAGTCATGTATCCATTAACATCCATTCTAAAAGTGATTACACAAATCTCATAATCAAGCTTGAAGGAGTTTCTGGTCACCAAATAAAGTAATCGAGTGAATATGATGTAATTCTTTGACACAGACAGGGAAATGCACAGAAAACATAAGCATTTACATTCCAGTCCATCATTGACTGTTCCTGATCCTCCACAACAAACAACCTTTATGCTACTTTCACCGTCTAGCGTTTATCCAGTTGCTCTCTCATGTGTAGATCACACTCACCTCATTGATTCAATGTGGTTTGCAACTCTCTCTTCAATCACATTGTCTCTAATCTCCAGGGAATTTCTCTCAAAATGTCAATCCGATAAGTTGTTGAATCTCCACTTTTGAATGCCTCACATTTTGATGCTTTCTGGACATAGAAATTGTGAACAAACTTCATGAAACCCTGTTTAATTTTGCAAACCTTTATTTACGCAGCACACATCTACCTGTTATGAAATGAATAATGTAATTTGGAGCTGGTATTGAGTGTTTAACTGTTTCAGCTGTACCTTTTCCAATGCATCCACACCCTTTAGATAATAAGTCAACTTGCAAACTTCATTGCACATGAATTGATTGTATTTTCTTCCAATTCATTCTGTCCTTCTGTCAGAATTCTTTTTGGACTTTGTTATCTTTTAAAGCCACATCATTGTCTTTTTAAAAATCATTTATTTGTAATCACGACAGTATGAACTGTTTCTTAACAGAAGTACTGCAACATTGCAGCAGAACCGCTGTCATTTTGTAAGTTATTTTTCTTGCAGTAAATGCAAAGCATTTATGTTTCCATGCGAAAGTGCCTGCCAATGGACAGACTGATTAGACAATTCATTCTTTAAATGTTGTAATATTTTGACACTAGTGCAGCTGGTTTTTGTGCTTCCATTACTAGATAAATGTGAAGCAACTTAAAATTGCAGCTTATATTAGCATCAAAAGGACCCAGAATTTCACTGATATTTCAATCCATGGCACAGATTTCAGAAATGGGTGTGGGTGTTGAGTGAGGGCATTGAGGGTTCGTTGGGGCAGCTGGTTACAGGGAACTGCTGGGGCAATAAATGATCAGTGTTATCAGCATTTATCTGTTTGTGTTATGGAAATATGCCCCGTGCATTTGTGATTTACAAAAACCTTGGTGTCCATTGTTCAGGTCCAAAATGTCACTCCAAATCAGACGGAACTCTCCAAACATGATTTAAATAAAGAGATTTTGACAGACTTGGACAAGATTACAGACTCTCCAGTGGATGTTTTATTGGGGCACCTTGTTTAAACTGTTTGAGGGGGGAGGTGGCAGATCCTGTAACATCTCTCCACATTTCAACTTCCATTTCAAGTCAATGTTGATGTGGCTCTGTAACAATGCATGGAAATCTCAGTCACCATCTTCAGTATAGGACCACCACAGAAGTGGCTTGTGATGATTTACAGGAGCAAAATGTTGTTCTTATGAGCTTACTCTGAAATTAGAAAACCATATTCCACCAATTACTGACCTCCAGTTCACCGACACAACGTGCCAGATTGAAATAAACTTTGAAAACAGCATTTAAAAGCAAGCCAGCTCCACAGCATCTCTTAAGAGTTCATCATTTCCGCTACAAAACTAATCAAATACTTGAGTTAAGTGGATGAAACAAACAACCACATTTCAGTCACTTGGAAACCTTTCTGTTTTTCAGGAAATAAGCCTGGTGAACCTTTTCCCACTTGTACTTGTGAAGGTATGGTGAAAGGTGCAGGTGCAGGCACACATTATTGAATGCATTTTAGTGGGAATGTAGTTTCTAATTTTCTGATCCTGATTAAAGCCTGTTCCTCATTTTCAATTTAACAGTCAAAGAATGTCAAGGCATTGGAAGGTGGATTGAGAGTACACACTGATAGAAAAGGTTGCTCTGCACATCCGAAGTAAACTGGACAGAGATGTAACAAGCCCACAATGAGACATACCACAAGTAATGAGAAGAAATGTAATTGAGAATAACTGTGGTCCCACAGAGATGCAGAAGAATGTAAAATGGGGCGTACTGTTACAAACAAATCTACAGAAATGAGAAAATTCCCTTTTTCGCACAAAAAAGTTCCTTCTTCATATAAATTCACTTTCCTCATCAAAGTTATTCTTATATATTGCAAATAATTGTTGCATCAAAAATGGTCCTTCTGGCATACCAATAGGTGCATGTTGCCATCCTGAAAATGCACATCCCAACCCAATTCTGTGTCTTGCACCCTGGGGTGACATGATGTCACAGTTGTTAGCACTGCTGCCTCACAGCACCAGGGACCTGTGTTCAATTCCACCCTTGGCCGACTGCCTGCGTGGAGTTTTCACATTATCCCTGTGCCTGCATGGGGTTTCCTTCCACCGTCCAAAGATGTGCAGGTCAGGTGGTTAGAGATGCTGCAAGGTCTGCTGTGTTCATCCAGCTCCACAGTCTGTTATCTCAGGTTAGATGGATTGGCTGTGCTAAATTGCCCATAGTGTTCAGGGATGTGTAGGTGGGTTGTAGGGGGATGGGTCTGGATGGGATGCTCCAAGAGTCAATTTGGACTTGTTGGGCCAAAGGGCTTGTTTGCACACTGTAGAGAATTCTGTGATTCTATCTATTAGTCAGTCCATATTAATGTACTCCTACCAAAACCATAAGCTTTTATCGTGTGAAGTAGCTGCATGTGTGATTCCTAATCAAGCATCTTCTGAAAATCTGGATGTATTCCATTTATTCCTCTTTCTCCCTGCTTCCTGAGACAGAGAAAAATTTCTATTTGGGAATATTTTTATGATTAAACCTTGAGGAATGAGAAAATCTCTTCGTCCACACAGATAAATTCTTCTCTTTCCAAAACCTAGAGTTTGATTTTCTTTAAAGTTGTGTTTTATTTCCCCAATTCCACGCGTACTTCAAAAGTCATTAAAGCATTGCAGCACAAATTTCCTTAGGTTTATCAGAATGACTGGAATGAGTTTATTGAAGCTTATCCCTGTGTGGTATAACATTTAACTAAAAGGACATAAAAGCACATTCCCTAAACCTTTGAATGATTGCATATACATGAACACATAGACACATACTAATATGGAAGATATGAATGGGGGTATAGTGGAACTAGAATGATGGGAAATCTGAGGGGTGTGGTGGAAAGTCAGTCTTGCTTGTGCAGGTAATTATAACAGTGTCTACCTCACATAGACTGTGGCTCTCTGTCTATTTCTCACTCTGTCTCTGTCTGATTTTGTCGCTCTGTCAATCTCTACCTCTCCCGCTCTCTTTCTCGGAAGTCATATGACAACAGGTTATAGCCTAATGAAGGAGAGTGCACCAAAACCTTGTGATATCAATCAAACTTGTTGGACTATAACCTGGTGTCATATGACTTCTGATTTTGTCCACCCGAGTCCAACACTGGCACCTCCACATCATCTCTACTCCTAACCCACTGTTTTGCTCTGTCTATCTCTGCCGCGCTCTTTCATAAATTAGTAAAGCTCATGTCCCATGAGTGAATTTTAAAAATCCACAATAGACTGTTGGGTGGTCATGAAGGGGAAGGTGATAGCCCTCAGGGTATGATAGATAGCTTTTAGATTATTATTGTTACGAATCGGCTGTTATTGATCCAGAAATTCAAGAGCGAGAAAGGAAGATATATTTTTGCTGTGTTGTCACCAGCTCATCTCTGTTGAATCATTGGAGATAAAAGTCTTGATTTCAGATTCAGAATGGGGCACATCGCTTTACTTTGCAATAAATCTGTACAAAGGATTACAGCAAACATGGGAATTCCCAAAAAAAAGGAGGAAGAAGTTCGTCTCCTTCCACCCATTGTTAACTTTTCTCACTTTTTACATCTCCTCATCAATGTGATGGGGGATTGACACATCACTGCATGGTCTGGGTGATCCATGTGATGGGGGATTGACCCATCTGGAGGACTGGGTGATGTGGCTCAGTAGAATATCACACATTCCCCAGTCCTCAGATCACATTTTAATGTAAATTACTCCCACTGAATATACCACTAATAAACTCACTTCAATTGCTTTGCATGAAGTCAACAAAAGTATAATTTGTGTATACAATCAAAATGGTTAAAACAGTTAAAGATTTTGAATTCTGCACAAAGCATCACATTGTGAGTTATTTCAAGGTGTTTGACAGGACAGAAAATGTATGGAACGGTGGGTGATTTGAGGGTAATGGAGGGAAAGTGGGTGTTAATTTCAAGCCCACCGACTCCCACAGCTACCTAGAATACACCTCTTCCCACCCACCCGCCTGCAAAAATTCCATCCCCTATTCCCAATTCCTCCGCCTCTGCCGCATCTGCTCCCACGATGAGGCATTCCATTCCTGCACATCCCAGATGTCCAAGTTCTTCAAGGACCGCAACTTTCCCCCCACAGTGGTCGAGAACGCCTTTGACCGCGTCTCCCGCATTTCCCGCAACACATCCCTCACACCCCGCCCCCGCCACAACCGCCCAAAGAGGATCCCCCTCGTTCTCACACTCCACCCCACCAACCTCCTGATACAACACATCATCCTCCGACACTTCTGCCATCTACAATTCGACCCCAGCACCCAAGACATTTTTCCATCCCCACCCCTGTCTGCTTTCCGGAGAGACCACTCTCTCCATGACTCCCTTGTTCGCTCCACACTGCCCTCCAACCCCACCACACCCGGCACCTTCCCCTGCAACCGCAGGAAATGCTACACTTGCCCCCACACCTCCTCCCTCACCCCTAAGATGACTTTCCACATTAAGCAGAGGTTCACCTGCACATCTGCCAATGTGGTATACTGCATCCACTGTACCCGGTGTGGCTTCCTCTACATTGGGGAAACCAAGCGGAGGCTTGGGGACCACTTTGCAGAACACCTCCGCTCAGTTCGCAACAAACAACTGCACCTCCCAGTCGCAAACCATTTCCACTCCCCCTCCCATTCTCTTGATGACATGTCCATCATGGGCCTCCTGCAGTGCCACAATGATGCCACCTGAAAGTTGCAGGAACAGCAACTCATATTCCGCTTGAGAACCCTGCAGCCCAATGTTATCAATGTGGACTTCACCAGTTCAAAATCTCCCCTATTCCCACCGCATCCCAAAACCAGCCCAGTTCGTCCCCTCCCCCCACTGCACCACACAACCAGCCCAGCTCTTCCCCTCCACCCACTGCATCCCAAAACCAGTCCAACCTGTCTCTGCCTCCCTAACCGGTTCTTCCTCTCACCCATCCCTTCCTCCCACCCCAAGCTGCACCTCCATCTCCTACCTACTAACCTCATCCCACCTCCTTGACCTGTCCGTCTTCCCTGGACTGACCTATCCCTTCCCTACCTCCCCACCTATACTGTCCTCTCCACCTATCTTCTTTTCTCTCCATCTTCGGTCCACCTCCCCCCTCTCCCTATTTATTCCAGAACCCTCACCCCATCCCCCTCTCTGATGAAGGGTCTAGGCCCGAAACGTCAGCTTTTGTGCTCCTGAGATGCTGTTGGGCCTGCTGTGTTCATCCAGCCTCACATTTCGTTAATTGAGATGATATTAGTTACAGTATCTACCCCACACAAGACATGTGATTCACCTGAGACATCCCTTGAGACAGTTTGTCAATGACAGGTGAGCCCTGCATTCCCAACTGTATTTTCTTGACAATAAGAAAACAGCTTCTTTTGAATTGTGTTAAAATCAAAGGTGGTGACAAAGCCAGGGAAAAGGGTAACAGCTGGATATGGTAAAACGAGGTTATCTGTTCATCACTTTTATAAACGACCTGGATGAGGGTGTAGAAGGATGGGTTAGTAAATTTGCAGACGACACTAAGGTCGGTGGAGTTGTGGATAGTGACGAAGGATGCTGTAGGTTACAGAGAGACATAGATAAGCTGCAGAGCTGGGCTGAGAGGTGGCAAATGGAGTTTAATGCGGACAAGTGTGTGGTGATGCACTTTGGTAGGAGTAACCAGAAGGCAAAGTACTGGGCTAATGGTAAGCTTCTTAGCAGTGTAGATGAGCAGAGAGATCTCGGTGTCCATGTACACAGATCCTTGAAAGTTGCCACGCAGGTTGACAGGGCTGTTAAGAAGGCAGACAGTGTTTTAGCTTTTATTAATGGAAGGATCGAGTTCCGGAACCACGAGGTTATGCTGTAACTGTACAAAACTCTGGTGCCCGCACTTGTAGTATTGCGTACAGTTCTGGTCACCGCATTATAAGAAGGATGTGGAAGCTTTGGAAAGGATGCAGAGGAGATTTACTAGGATGTTGCCTGGTATGGAGGGAAGGTCTTACAAGGAAAGGCTGAGGGGCTTGAGGCTGTTTTTGTTAGAGAGAAGAAGGTTGAGAGGTGACTTAATTGAAACATATAAAATAATCAAAGGGTTAGATAGGGTGGATAGGGAGAACCTCTTTCCTAGGATGGTGATGGCGAGCACGAGGGGGCATAGCTTTAAATTGAGGGGTGAAAGATATAGGACAGATGTCAGAGGTAGTTTCTTTACTCAGAGAGTAGTAAGGGTATGGAACGCTTTTCCTGCAATGGTAGTAGATTCGCCAACTTTAAGTACATTTAAGTCGTGATTGGACAAGCATATGGACGTACATGGAATAGTGTAGGTTAGATGGGCTTCAGATTAGTATGACAGGTCGGCACAACATTGAAGGCCAAAGGGCCTGTACTGTGCTGTAATGTTCTATGTTCTATAGTGGATATTTGGGCAGATAGGGACCAGTTTCTGTTGCCCTGACCTGAAATTGACGTAATAGTTAAAACAGCTGCGGGGAGTGAGATTGTACACGAGGGGGAGATAGTGCAACTGTGCATGAGAGAGTGACGTGGTGAGATTGTGCATGAGAGTGAGAGAGATAATGAGATATTACATGCGGGAGAGAGAGTGAGATTGTACATGAAACATAAAATTAGATTGTGCCTGACAGAGATTGTATATGAGAGAGGTAGCGAGATTATACATCAGACAGAGGAATAATGAGGTCTTGCATGAGAGAGAGAGAGTGAGATTTTAAATGAGTTGGACTCACCTTCCCCTGACCTCAACACCCACCCACCCACAACACTGAGAGGCTCCTAATCTAATAGGGAATCAGAACAGAACAGAGAGAATCAAACAAAACTTGTTGAAGAGATAGTAAGAACTGCCAATGC
Source organism: Stegostoma tigrinum (assembly GCF_030684315.1). Lineage (NCBI taxonomy): Eukaryota > Metazoa > Chordata > Chondrichthyes > Orectolobiformes > Stegostomatidae > Stegostoma > Stegostoma tigrinum. Next base: position 14,733,193 of record NC_081394.1, read on the forward strand.
TGGAGTCAGAGATCATACAGAATGGAGCTGGAGGAACACAGGCAGCATCAGAAGAGTAGGAAAGTTGGCATTTCGGGTCAGCACCCTTCATCATTTCTGTGAAGTCTTCCATTTCTGAAGAAGGGTCCTGACCCGAAATGTCAACTTTCCTGCTCTGATGCTGCCTGGCCTGCTGTGTTCCTCTAACTCCACACTGTGATATCAAAGAACTTGCTGAATTTGTGGCGTAGTTTTGTTCTTAGAGTCAAGGAGCTGTACAGCATGGAAACAGACCCATCAGTCCAATGTTCCATGCCAATCAAATATCCTACATAAATTTAGTCCCATTTTCCAGTATTTGGGCCATATCCCTCTAAATCCTTCCTTTTCATGTACCCATCCAGATGCCTTTTAAATGTTATAATCATACCAGCCTCCACCACCTTCCCTGACAGCTCATTCTATACAAGCACCACCCTCTGCATGGAAAATTTGCCCCTTTGGCCTCTTTCATATCTTTCCCCTCTGACCTTAAAGCTATGCTTGCTCATGTTGGACTCCTGTACCTACGGAAAAGACCTTGCTTATTTACTCTATCCATGCCCCTCAAGATTTTATAAGCATCTGCAAGGTCACCCCTCAGCCTCAGAATTCCAAAGAAAGTAGCCCCAGTCTATTCAGCCTCTCCCTTTTGATCAAACACTCCAACCCTGACAACATCCTTGTAAATCTCTTCGGGACCCTTTCTAGTTTCACAACATTCTTCCTACAAGAGGGAGACCAGAATTGCATACAACACTCCAAAAGTGGCTGAACCAATGTCCTGTACAGCCACAACATGACTGCCCAACTCCTATACTCAATGCACTAACCAATAAAGGCAAACATAACCAAACATCTTCTTTGCTATCCTGTCTAACTGTGACTCCACTTTCAAGGAACTAAGAACCTGCACTTCAAGGTCCCTTTATTCAATAACACTCCCCAGACCTTACCATTAAGTGCACAGGTCCTGCCCTTTACCTTTACAAAAATGGGGATTTGAAAAGCTACAGTGCAGAGAGCACTTTACTCTGCACGTGATAGGGTTAGGGAATAAATGCTGGTCCAGTGAGGTTAATGTCCCACGAATGAATGAAAAAAAAACTCTTTGCCTTCCTAATTGCTTGCTGCCCCTGCAGACTAAGTCAATGTGATTGAATCCTAAGACACTCAGATCCCTCTGTACTAGAGTCCTGTAACATCTCCCCACTTAAACTAAAGTTTTTTTTATCAATTCTTCCTCATAAACATCGCATTCTCCTCTTTATACCGTATCTGACAATGTTTGCAAACATCATCACATTAGCTTTCTGTGATTTATGTTCACAATCTGGAAAATAATGTTTAATAAGTTAATAAGTAGTGGAATAAGCATGTAAATGATCCAATGATACAGGGGTCTGTACGCAAACACGTGTGAGACAGAGATAGTGTGTGTTTGAAAGTGTGTGTGAGAAAGAATGCATGAGAGTTAGTGCATGTGTGTATGAGAGAGTGACTGTGTGTGAGAGAGAGAGTGTATGAGAGTGAGTATGTGAGAGAGTGTGTGTGTGACAGAGTGAGTTTGTGTTGGAAAGAATGCAAGTGAGAAAATGTGTGTGAGAGAATATGTGTGATGGGGTGTGTGAGACAATGAATGTGTGTGAGAGTGAGTGAGCGTGTGATCACGTGAATGTCTGAGTGTGAGAGTGTGAAGTAAGAGCATTGCTGTATGTCAGCTTGTGCCTGTGTGATTGTATGTGAGTGTGCAAGTGTGTGCATGTGTACATGTGAGATTGTGAGAGTGAATGTGCATGTTTTTTAAGTATAAGTGCATTTGAGTGTATGTATCTGAGACTGCAAGAGCTTATGTTTGGGTACGTATGAGTAGGACAGTGAGATTGATTGTGAAAGTGGGAGTGAGTGCAACTGTCAGTGAGTGCGATTGTAAGTGTTCATGTGAGAGAAAGTGTGAGTAAAAATGAGACTGAAAGAATGTCCATCCTGGGCCTCCTGCAGTGCCATAATGATGCCACCCGAAGGTTGCAGGTACAGCAACTCATATTCCGCTTGGGAACCCTGCAGCCTAATGGTATCAATCTGGATTTCACAAGCTACAAAATCTCTGCTCCCCACACTGCATCCGAAAACCAACCCAGTTCGTCCCTGCCTCCCTAACCTGTTCTTCCTCTCACCTATCCCCGCCACCTCAAGCCGCACCCCCATTTCCTACCTACTAACCTTATCCCACCCCCTTGACCTGTCCGTCCTCCCCGGACTGACCTATCCCCTCCCTACTCTCCTCTCCACCTATCTTCTCCTCTATCCATCTTCGGTCCACCTCCGCCTCTCTCCCTTTTTATTTCAGAACCCTCTCCGCATCCCCTTTTTCTGATGAAGGGTCTAGGCCTGAAACATCAGCTTTTGTGCTCCTAAGATGCTGCTTGGCATGCTGTGTTCATCCAGCTCCACACTTTGTTATCTCTTGAGAGAATGTGCATTATTGTTATTGTCATTATGCAAATGTGTGTGAGAAAGATTGACAGTTGTGAGTGTGCAAAGTACGAGCGTGTCTCAGAGGGTGAGAGGTTGACAGAGAGTGTGTGGGAAACGTGTGCATGAGAGATACTGTGACTGCATGTATGTGCATGAGAAAGTGTGTGTGAATGACTGTGAAAAGAGAGTGTCAGACTGCAAGAATAGAAGAGTGCAAGGATATGAGTGTTAGCGTGTACATTCATGTGAGTGTGTGAGAATATCTCTGTGGCGGTGTAAGTGTGAGAGTCTATGCAGGAGATGTTAAGAATGTGAGTGTGAGAGATGAGCGAGTGAGAGAGATGGATGTGTGAAGTGACAGAGTGTGCTCAAATGAGTGGATGGGTGTGATACCTTGTCAGTATCTGTCTGAGTGTGAATGTGTACATGTGATAACATGCATGTATGTCAGATTGTGTATGTGTATCATAAGTCTCAGTGTGTGTGTGAAAGTCTGTGTCAGAATGATATATTTGTTTATGTATGAGAGAGACTGTGAGAGTACTAACATGTACCAACACGTGTGTGAGAGCAAGTATACAGTTCCACGTGTGCGTATCAGGACATGTGTGTCAGTGTGAATGTGTGTGTGTGTAAGAAAGAGCAAGTGTATATTACTGTGCATGTGTGTGTTAGCAAGTATGTTCATATACCTGTATGTGAGTTTTTGCATGTGTGAAAGAGAGAGAGATAGGAGTTACATTATCAGATCATTGGCACTGAAATTGTGCATTCAGATGGATTGGATTGTGTAAGTGTGTTGTATTGATGGACTATGCAAGAAGTGAGAGATAGTATGAAGTGAGAGAGCATGTGCATGTGAGTGATTGTATAAGTGTGTGTGTAATTGTGACAGTGTGAGAGAGAATGTGCAAGAGTGAAACCGAGTTTGAGTGTGCGTGTGAGTGAGAGGAAGAATGAGTAAGAACAAGAGTGTGACAGTGAGCGAGTGTAGGTATGCAATTGAGTATTTTTGTATTATTGTCATTGTATAAGTGTGAGAGTTTCAAAATTTGAGTGTGTGAAGAGTGTGTGAGTGTGAAAGGGTGATAATGAATGTGCAGCATGACAGTGTGTGTGAGAATGTTAGTGAGTGGACGTATGTGGGAAAGAGTGAGTTAGAGTTTGTGTTGATGAGTGTGAGATGATAGTACAAGTGTTACTGTGTATGCTAATGTGTGCAATAGTGTGCGCGTGTGAGAATGTCTGTGTTAGTGTGTAAATATAAGTTTGAGAGCCCGTGTGAGAAGTTGAGCATTTGAGTGTGAGATGATTGTGAGAGAGGAGTGTGTGAAGCGACTGAGTGAGACTGGCACAATGTGTGTGACTGAATGAGTGTACATCAGATTATGCATATGTGTGACAGTGTGAGTGTGAGAGTTTGTGAGCACATGAGAGAGAGCACATGATGGAGTGTGACAGAGCATGATGAACAGCATGCAAGTGTGTGAGCATGACTGTGATTTTGAGTACGCACATGTGTGACTGCACACGTGTGTATGTAAGTGTATGTCTGCATGAGAGTACGCGTGAGCGTGTGTAAGAGCAAGTGTGTGAAAGAATGAGTGTATGTGAGGGAGAGTGTGTGAGAGAGCATGAATGTAAGTATCCAAGTTAACAAAGTGTGAAGCTGGATGAACACAGCAGGCCAAGCAGCATCTCAGGAGCAGGAAAGCTGACGTTTCAGGTCGAGACCTTTCTTTTTCTTCCCCGAAGAAGAGTCTCGACCCAAAATGTCAGCTTTCCTGCTCAACCTGCTGTGTTCATCCAGCTCTACAACTTGCTATCTCAGATTCTCCAGCATCGGCAGTTCCTACTATCAGTGTGTGATTGCTAATGGTTTTGTGAATGAGACTGTGTCTGATTATGTGTGTAAGATGTGTGTGCATAACACTGAGTGTTAGAGTGTATGAGTATGTTTGTGCGTATACTTTCATGCAAGGGAGAGAGAGGTAGGAGGTACATCATAGAATCATTAACACTCAAACAGTAATGAAACACCAATTGAAGACTCAGATGAGGTGCAATTCTGGTCATTAATGGTCATTAATCATGGTCATTAATTCTTGGAATTTACTTCTGAGAGCAGTTGAAGCTAGCTCGTTATGTATAATTTAAGATTGAACTAGACAGTTTATTTTTGTTGATAAGTGAATCAAAGCTTACAGAGACAGGGAGGAGAGTGCAGTTATGGCAACAACCAAGTCATCCTTTCTCTGACTGAATGATCACATGGCAGCAGGTCATCTTACATTGTTACCCTCCCTCCTCCAGGAAACAGGTTCTGTTGCTTCAACTACCTTTCCCAAGGTTACTCATTGTTCCTTTCACCTTAGGAAGCAGTTTATTCTTGAAAGCGTTGTTGTTAATTATTTAAAACCCGAAATAGTTATTAAAAGTTCTGAATGTTACATAACTGCGGTCTCACTTCTATAGAGCGGATGTTGTGAAATGAGAAAGGGTTCAGAAGAGATTGACGGTGATTTGCCAGGGTTGGAGGGTGTGCGCTATAGGGAGATGCTAGATAGGCTGAGGCTATTTTCCCTAGAGGCTGAGGGGGTGACTTTATAGAGGATTTATAAAATCATGAGGGACATGGATAGGGTAAGTAGGAAAGGTCTTTATCCTAAGATAAGGGAGATTGCATGAAACATAGAAGGTAGGATCAGGAGGAGGTCATTTGGCCCTTCGAGCCTGCTCGGTCACTCTTCAAAACCAACTCAATAGCCTAATTTTGCTTTCTCTCCATAACCTTTGATACCATTCACCCCAAGTGCTATATCTAGTGACCACTCAAATATATTCAATGTTTTGGCATCAACTACTTCCTATGCTAACGAATTCCAAAGGCTCACTACTCTTTGGGTGAAGAAATGTCTCATCTCCATCCTAAATTGTCTACCCTGTCATACTGTGACCCCTGGTTCTGGGCACACCCACCATCAGGAACATCCTCCCTGTGTCTACCCTGTCCAGTCCTGCTAGAACTTTATATGTTTCTAAGAGATCCCCTCCCCTCATTTATCTGAACTCCAGCAAAAGCAATCTATGTCCACTACTCACTTTCTATCACCATTCCCCTGCCCTATTTATTTCAGAGCCCCCTCCCGACCCCCGCCATTGCTGAAGAAGGGTTCAGGCCCAAAATGTCAGCTTTCCTCCTCCTCTGATGCTGCCTACCCTGCTGTATTCCTCCAGCTCCACACCTTGTTATCTCAGACTCCAGCATTGGTAGTTCCTACTATCTGAGTGAGATAGATATCTAGCCAATCTCTCCTCATACGTCAGGCCCGCCATCCCCAGAATCAGCCTAGAAAACTTTGCTGCACTCCCTTGAGAGCAAAAGCACGCTTCCTCCAAAAAGGAGACCAAAAACTAGACAGCATAGGTTTAGGGTGAGATAGGAAACATAGAAGGGATCTAGGGGAAACTTTTTCCACACAATGGGTGGGACATAAATGGAATGAGCTGCCAGAGGAAGTGGAGGAGGCAGGTACGTTTAAAAGGCATCTGGATGGGTACGTCAATAGAAAGGGTGCAGAGGGATATGGGCCAAATGCAGACAAGTGGGACTAGATTTATATAGGATATCTGGTCCTTATGGACAAATTTGACTGAAACGTCTGTTACCATGCAGTATATCGCTCTGACTAATATCAAGCTCTCACTGTGAGAATAGGCACAGATCCAAAAAAAAAGGATGTGGATACATTACTGAAGAGAAGCCATCCAAAAAAAAACAAAAAAAATCAGACTCAGACAGGACAGAAAAGGCCCTTTATCTCATCAAGTCTGTATTGCTAAAAACTGTAAAACAGCTGACAATAGAAAGGGTAATCTGGGACATTTGCTCCAGAATGTAATGCAGGGGTTACATTGAAGGAGGGACTGTGGTTTCCAGAGGGCACATGGACCATTTTTTGGATCTGTGCATATTCTCACAGTGAGAGCTTGATATTAGACATAGAGATATACTGCATGGAAACAGACCTTTCAGTCAAATTTGTCCATATCAACCAGATATCCTATCTAAATCTAGTCCCATTTGGCCCATATCCCTCTACACCGTTCCTATTGACATACAATTACAGCATTAAAAAGGCATCTGGATGGGTATCAGCCTCCGCCACTTCTTCTGGCAGCTCATTCCATATATGTCCCACCCATTGTGTGGAAAAAGTTTCCCCTAGATCCTTTCTATGTTTCCTATCTCATCCTAAACCTATTCCATATATGTCCCACCCCGTGTGGAGGTGGGGGGAAGCATAGTTATGGGGAGGAGGAATCTGCAAGGACAAATGGGCATCAAGTAATGACAAATCTATAAATACAAACTAACACAAATGTTGCTGAACAAATGGACAAGAGATTGCTAAACTGATCAACTCTTCCTTGTCAATAGACTGAGAGATACTGTGTCTCCATGTAGGTGTGTGCCTGTTTGTGTGTCTGTGCACGTGTGACCAGGTCTGCATACAACAGAACACACGTTTTCCTGGAGGGAAGTTTGAAGAAATGAATTAAAACCGGTTGAATCAGAGTCTCAGTTCTTCACCCTGCCTGTACCTCCTGTGTTTAAAAGTTAATGTCACCTTCTGCTGGCATCCATAGATCATTGCAAAAGAAGGAGACGTTTTGTGTAGTCACTAGACCCAGAACGTTAACTGATTTCTCTGCACAGACACTGCCAAACATGCCAAGCATTTCTAGCAATTCCTGTTTTTGTCTCTCACTATTGGTCAGACCTGACTTCAGTCAATGGTCCTCTCCCTTTATTGGCCGGGCATGCCTTTCTTAGCTGAACTTGTCCTCACCTTCAACAAATTCCTTTCAATTTCTCCCACAGACAAAGAGGGTGGCCATAGGTACCCACATGGTCCTAAGCTATGCCTGCCTCTTTGTAGGTTACGTGGAACAACTCCTTTTCCGTACTTACACTGTCCCTAAACCCCACCTCTTCCTCCGTTACATCAATGACTGTATCAGCGCTGCCTCATGCTCCCACGAGGAGCTCGAACAGTTCATCCACTTCAACACCTTCCAACCCAACCTTAAGTTAACCTGGACAATGTCCGATACCTCTCTCTCCTTCCTGGACCTGTTTCATCTCCAGCAGCCATCTAGAAACCAATATTCATTTCAAGCCCACCGAATCCCACAGCTACCTAGAATACACCTCCTCCCACCCACCTTTCTGCAAAAATGCCATTCCCTATTCCCAATTTCTTTGCCACCACGGCATTTGATCCCAGAAGGAGGCATTCCACTCCCGTACATCTCAGATGTCCTCAATTTTCAAGGACTGCAACTTCACCCACTCAGTGGTCGAGAACGCCATCAACCATGTCTCCCACATTTCCGGCAACTCATGCCTCATACACCCTTTCCGCAATAACAACCAAAACAGAATCCCCCTCATCCTCATGTACCACTGCACCAACCTCCGGATCCAATGCCTCATCCTCTGACACTTCCACCATCTGCAATCTGACCCCACTAAAGATATATTTCCCTCCACACCCTTTTCTGCTTTCCCAGAGGGACCACTCTCTTTGCGACTCCCTTGTTCACTCCACACTCACCTCCAGCCCCACGAACACCCAGCACTTTACCCTGCAACCGCAGGAAGTGCTAGACCTGCCCCTACACCTCATCCCTCACCCCCAACCCAGGCCCCAAGAAGACCTTCCACATCAAGCAGATGTTTGCCTGCACATCTAATGCAGTATACTGCATCCGCTACATCAGGGAAACCACACGGAGGCATGTGGACCGCTTTGCAGAACACCTACGCTCAGTGCGCAATAAACAATTGCACCTCCCAGTCACAAACCATTTCAACTCCCCCTCCCTTTCCTCATGTCCATCCTGGGCCTCCTGCAGTGCCACAATGGTGCCCCACCAAGGTTGCAGGAACAGCAACTCATATTCCACTTGGGAACCCTGCAGCCCAATGGGATCAATGTGGATTTCACAAGCTTCATAATCTCCCCTCCCCCTACAGCATCCCAAAACCAGTCCAGCTCATTCCCACCTCTCTAACTTGTCCTTCCTCCCACCTATCCCCTCTTCCCACCTCAAGCCCCCCACCCCCAATTCTTACCCACTAACCTCATCCCACACTCTTGACTTGTCAATCCTCCCTGGACTGACCTAACATCCCACCTACACTCACCTCTACTGGCTCCATCCCCACCTCCTTGACCAGTCTGTCTCCTCCCCACCTATCTTCACCTGTGTCCATCTTCTATCCACCTCCCCCTCTCTCCCTATTTATTCCAGAACCCTCTCCCCATCCCCCTCTCTGATTAAGGTTCTAGGCCCGAAACGTCAGCTTTTGTGCTCCTGAGGTGCTGCTGGGCCTGCTGTGTTCATCCAGCTTCACACTTTGTTATCTGCTTCACTATCCATCTTCTATCACTACCCCTTCCTCTATTTATTTCAGAGCCCGCTTCCCCTTCCCCACTCCTCAAGAAGGGTCCAGGCCCTAAACGTCAGCTTTCCTGCTGCTCTGATGCTGCCTGGCCTGCTGTGTTCATCCAGCTCTACACCTGGTTTACTCGACGTCTCCGTCTCCCATTATTCACAATACCTGCCTTCAGTCACCGGTACTCTTTCTCTCTAACGGTCAGACATTGCTTCGGTGGGCGGAGCTCTGTCTATTGGTCACATCTGCCTTCAGACAGACAGACAGACAGACAGACAGACATCCATCCATCCTTCTTTCTTTCTTTTTCTCTCGCTCCCTCTCTCTCTCTTTATTGGTCAGGCCTGCCGTCAGTCATTTGCCCTCCTTTCTATTGGTCAAACCTACCTAGGTCACCGGTGCTCCTACATTCTATTGGCCACACCCTGCCCTCACTCAGTGGATTTTCTCTTTCTATTGGTCCATCGCTCATAATCACGTGAAAGGGGCGGGACGTACGGCGAGCGGTGACCGTTACAAACCGCTCTCGGTGTCTCGACCGTCTGCGGTGGCAGGATACGGATTGACCGTTCAAAGTGACTGAATCCTCATTGACTCGGTGAAGCTGTGATGGTTTATTTATTAATTACAGAGTGTGGATAGACTTTCATTCCGAGTGTGACCCAATTCCAAGCGACAGCAGCCGCCCTGATATAATCAAAACACACAACAGAAACTTAGGAAAAACCCAGAGTGGCATCAAATTGTGGATTTTGCTTGTTTTTTTTTAAATTTCATTTATTGATTTATTTCCTTCGTTCCGGTGTCTGGATCTTGCCGAAAGCGGGGACGTCCCAACTGCTGCCTCCTGAGGTAATAAAATGTGAGGCTGGATGAACACAGCAGGCCAAGCAGCATCTCAGGAGCACAAAAGCTGACGTTTCGGGCCTAGACCCTTCATCAGTGTTCATCCAGCCTCACATTTTATTATCTTGGAATCTCCAGCATCTGCAGTTCCCATTATCTCTGTTGCCCCCTGAGGGATGTGTTAGGTTCCCCTTCACAACCACGTCGCCATGACAACAGCCGCCAGGATGGGGAGAGAAATCCCGGAGCCTGTGAGCAAATGGAAGGGTCACCAGGTCAGCACGTGATCTCGGAGGAGCGGCGGGCACCACTTCGACGGGCTGAACGACCTGATTTCCGGCTCATACCTCCATCCTCTGGGCCTTAGGGGGGGTCTTTTCACTTTTTAAAAGGAGGAAATCAACCGAATACACTCAGTTAGGAAGAAACTCCGAGGAGACACAACGCGCAGTGAGGTAGCGCACTCTCAGTACGCGACTCGGATGTTGATGGGGCACCGGGACGCACTGAAAATGCACAGATTCAAAACGTGAGTCCCTGTTTGCTCAGGAGCACCAGGAATAAGATAAAGTTGAAAAAGAAAGTCCGTTTTAAAAAGCAAGTTCAGAAAACAAAGACAAAAAAGGCCCCAAAAAATTCAGGAAAATCGTAAGATTTTAAGATAATCTTTAAGAAAGTTAAGAACAAGAGGATGACTAAGGAAAGGGTTGGGTTTGTCTGAAATATATTCAGTTTAGGAGCGTGAGAATCAGATGACAATCACAAATAAGCAGTAAAGACTGATTAAGAGGGATGGCATGAGAATGGAAGATAGTGCTGAGAATGGGGGGAAATGAGGATATTGAGGGAGAATTGGGAAGGATGAGTGAGAATGGGTGATGATGTGTGAGAATGGGGAGAATGAGTGAGAATGAATATACGTGGAGGTGATTGAGTGGCATGAGAATGGAAGATAGTACCAAGAATGGGTATAAGCATTGAGAATGGGGGATATTGCGGGAGAATTGGGAAGGACGAGTGAGAATGCGTGATGACGTGTGACGGGGGAGAGTGAGTGAGAATGGACAATAGAGAGTTAAATTTGGTATAATGAACAAGAATGGGGGATAAAGAGGGAGAATGGTTAGAATGAGTGAGAATGTATGTACGTGGAAGTGATTGAGTAGCAATGGGACAGATGTGTGAGAATGGGGATAACGATTTGGTATGGGGCTTAAGGAGTTGGAATGGTGAAGAATGAGTGAAAATGGGGGATAAGGAGTGGGAATAGGGAGAAAGAATGCTGATTGGAGACATTTAAGAGAGATTGGGAAGTTTATGAAACGATGGTTCCGCAAGGAATGGCTGTGAGATGAGGAGGAGTATATGCAGTTTGTCAGAGAATGAGGATTGCAATCATGGGAGGGTGGTAGGAGAGCATGTGGATCTAATGTTGCTGACCAATCATCTGTTGTTATGGGATATCATTGGAGTTGGTATAAACGTGGTTTCATTGGCTCCCTAGCCCACAGTGGAACCTATTAAAGAACCTCACTGCTGACCTCGTTGTCAAGGTTTAGTATAGTAACACTCAATTTCTGATTTTTCTTTAAAAAAAAATCATTTGAGCATGTTAGCACATGAAGGGGGAGGACAGGACAGATTCTTGAATAGTAGGGGAAATCAAAGGTGGTGGGAAAATGAGGAATATTGGACCAGCCATGCTTCTAATGAATGCTGGAGTAGGCTTGTGGGGCTGAGTGGCTTGCTGTTCGTATTTCTTGCAGTCTTAAAGAAAGTGGGAAAGAAGGAATGAAAGAGAGTGTGAGGAAGACAGGGAAGAAGTAAGTAAGCGCGAAAGGGTGAAGGAAAAGAGGATTTTCATTTGCATAATGCCTTTGATTATCTCCTCTAACGCTTTTACTATTATAGTAATTCTGTAGCACTTTAAACGTATAATTACCAACTCGGACAGAAACTTTTTAAAGCAGCGATCCTGAGTCCAGGAACAGTGCTGACGGCATTGGAGCCTTCAGGTAAGATGGTATAGCACTCGAGGCCATTCAAGGTGGAAGATCCCTCTGAAAAGTTTGCACGAAATACTAAACTTTGGCTGTACACACGAGTCTGGAAGACTTTTCAGTAAACATTATATCTCAGCTTTTCAAATACAACATCCCCAGAGTTGTGAAGCTTCTCGCATCTCGTACTCTAGGAACATAAGAAGTTGGACATAACTAGATCTCTGAGCTTGATGTGTCATTCAATACAACAGTGGCTGATCTTAAGTATAAACTGTATGCCCCTAACTGTTCCTCATATCTCTGATAGACAATCTCCATCTCAACACTATTAAAATATATAGGAGCATGTGTTCCATTCCACTTCCTGAAGTCGATGGCCAGCTCCTTCGTTTTGCTGATATTGAGAGACAGATTATTGTCTTTACAATATGCCACTTATGTCTCTATCTCTTTCCTGCACTTTTTTGTCATTGTTTGAGATCCAACCCACTACAGCCATGGCTGTATTGAATGATGAAGCAAGATCAAAGCATGTCCCAACTGTTCTGAACTTAGAACATGGGTGTATCCAATGCTTCTTCCTTGTTAGACAGAACACAATGTACTCCCACCTCTTGGGACTTTCCGTCCCATTCCCTCACTGCACTTAACAGCAGCTGCTGTTGTGAGTACTCCTTCCAAAAATGCTAACGATTTACAATGCTATAAAGATATGTTATCTGAAACATTAACTTAGAATACCATTGATTGTACATTGACTAATTCTTAGAATTTCTGGAAAGCACAGTTTGCAAAGTGAAACAGGTTAACTGTGGTATTCCAACTTGCAAAGCTGTTTAATTGGAGTCAGTGTTCAATACGTTCAGAGAGAGGTCATTGTGGGTTTGAATTTTTGGAATTGAAAACAGTCTGAGAATTCTTGCCTCCCTGTTGCATGTTTCTTTTTCTCTTAAAACTGCTATTATTAATATCTCTGAGTTGATCATTCACCTGAATGCACTCACAAGTGAACAGTGCTGAGGGGAATTTGGAATATACTACTACTATCTTCAGAGAAAGGAATCCAGCCAGGCACAACTGATTCAGGATGACATGCCAATGCTTATGGTTGTGTACATTCATTGGCTGCAGATGAGCATTTGAGACCACATTTTATTTTTTCTTTCTTAACATTTTTTGATACTTGCTTACGATGCTTTCAAGATTGTATTTTGCAATGATTTTGTTTTCTGCAGATCTGGAGGTGGTGTGACCGTGTCTATTGGTGTGACTTTTTGCAGCAGTGTGTGTTTGTATGAGCAAGGGGGCATTAGTTTAAGACATGAGATGAGGAGGAATTTCTTCTGTCAGAGTGTGTTTGGAATTCCTTGTCACAGAGAACTGTGAGGACAGGGTCCATGAGTATGTTTAAGGCTGGGATAGATACTCGATCAGTTAGAGAATCAAGGGTTGCTGGGAAAGGGCATGAAAGTGGATGGGATGAATGTTGGATCAACAAAGATCCTATTGAATGATGGAGCAGGCTCGAGGCTGAAAAGCCTATTCCTGTTCCTATTTCTTATGGTTTTACTATAAATTAAAGGATACAATCTGGGAATGTCTATTGTTATTGACTTTCACAAATTCTAGATATCGGGCCAACTTCCATTTTCCAAATCCATGCCTTCCCCCAAACGATCTTTAAAAGCAACAGGACAGGTACATAAGTTGGTTAAAATGGAACACTTAGCTATAGTATTCAAAGCATTAAATGCTAGAGTCTGGTTATGATGGAGCTTTATATTCGTTAAACCGCAGCTGGATTACTGTGTACAGATGTGGTTACCATGCAAGAAGAATATGACTTCATGATGAGTTCACCAGAATGTTTCCTTGTAGGAAGCAGTTGAACCTTGAAGAGAGACAGGAAAGGCTGGCACTATTTTCCTTACAGCAAAGAAAGCTATGGGGTGGGGGATTTGATCAAGGTGCACAAAATTCAGAGGGACATAGATAGGGTGAAAACTTTCCCCTTAATAAAAGGATCAATAACTGGGGACACAGTGTTAAGGAAAGAAGCAAGAGGATTTGATGAATTGATTTTTTTTTCAACCAGAGGATGATGTGTTTCTGGAATACATAGCCTCAAAGGGTAGTGGTGGCAGAACAACATTGAAGAGGTATTTAGATGTGTACTTGAATTACCATAGCATACAACACGATGGGCCAAGTGCTGGAAAATGTGATGTTCAATGACCAGTACAGCCGTAATGGGCTGAAGAGCCCCCTTCTGAATTTTAAAAGATCTCTGATCAAGGGCAGCAGCTACATAGGAACATCACACCCAACCAGTTCTCCTCCATTTAAAATGTATTTTAAATATTGTAACTGTACCCAGATGTCAGATCAACAATTCTGTTTAAAAAAAAGTTACCCCTCATGTTCTTTTTAAATCTTTCGCCTCTACTCTTAAAAGTACGTCCACTAGTCTTGAAATCCCTCACCCTAGAGAACATACATCTACCTTTCACATTATCTATACCCCTCATGATTTAGAAAGATCGATAAAGTCACCTCCCAACCTCCCATGCTCCAGTGAAAGAAGTCCCAGCCTATCCAGCCTCTGTGTATAACTCAGCCCTCTATTCCCTGCAACACCCTGGTAAATCTTTTCTAAACCCTCTCCAGCTTAATAATATCCTTCCTATAATATAACGATCTGAACTGTACACAATACTCCAGAAGAGGCCTCACCAATGTCCTGTACAACCTCAACATAATGTCCTAACTGCCATATTCAAAGGTCTGAGCAATGAATGCAAGAGTGCTAAATGCCTTTTTAACCACCTTGTCTAGATGTGATGCAACCTCAAAGAATTATGAACCTAAACTCCTAGGTTCTCTCTGTTCCACAACACTACCTAAGGCCCCACCTTTAACTGTACAAGTCCTGCCCTTGTTTCTTTTACCAAAATGCAATATCTCACATTTATCCACATAAAACTCCATTGGACACTTCTCAGCCCATTGACCTGATTGATCAAGGCCCCTCTTTATTCTTTGATAACCTTCTTCACTGTTCACAATTCCACAATTTTGGTGTCACCCGCAAATCATTTACATTAATGTTATCAGACTTATGAATGACCTCCCATATAATAGACTTGATCTTTCTTTGCACGTTCTCTGTGGCTGTAACACTATATTCTGCATTGGAGATAGCGAGAACTTCAGTTGCAGGAATCAGAGTCAACACAATGTGAAGCTAGAGGAACACAGAGGTCAGGCCACATCAGAGGAGTAGGAGAGTCAATGTTTTGGGCCTGAAACATCAACTCTCCTACTCCTCTGATGCAGCCTGACCTGCTGTATTCCTCCAGTTCCACACTGTGTTGATTCTATTCTTCATTCCGTTCTGTTACTCTGATGTACTTAAATCAGGTATGATTTATCTGGTTAGCACATAAAACAATACTTTTCACAGGCAGCTTGGTGGCTCAGTTACTAGTAATGCTGCCTCATAACACCAGGGACTTGGGTTTGATTCCAGCCTTGTGCAACTATCTATGTGGAGTTTGCACATTGTCCCTGTACCCACAAGGGTTTCCCCCCTAGGTCCAACAATATGGTAGATTGGCCATGCTAAACTTCCCAGAGTGTGCAGGCTAGGTGGAGTTACAGGGTTAGGGTGGACAGGTGGGATGCTCTTCAGAGGGACAGTGCAGATTCAATGGTCCAAACAGCTTTATGTTGTGCTAGTTCGTGCAGGTCCATCTCCTAGTCCTCACCTACACACCAATGTGGAATAGTGTTCCTCATTCTGATAGTTCTGTCTCTTTGGGAAGAGGGGAAACAATGGTCCCTTCAGGGTCTCCAGCTCCTTCCTTGATAACCAACAAAACTCCAGTATCATTTGACAGTGAGTGAAAACAACAAAAAAAACACCCAATTAGAGATTAGTGACAACCATTTGAGGTAAGGCCAAGATTTCACCAACTTACGAACAACAGGAAGATGTTAAGAGTTAATTTATCCTTTTATTAAGAGAATGAAAGAACATGTTTATTCATAAAAGCAAAGTTCAGACCAACATGAATAGAACAATGTTTGCTGTAGACATTTCTAGTCAACCTCTTCAGATACAACAGGGGCACGTGGGACTTGAACCTAAACCTCCTGACTTAGAGAAAACACTGTCATTTTAATCAGCAAGTAAAGATGTATTATGGCACGTTTCTGGAGCAGAGCAAGTGACAGCCAAATCCTGGTCTTCTGGTCCAGAAGTCAGGATGTTTCCAATGTGCCTGAAGAACCCACGATGTTAACTTTTATATATACTGTGTCGTGTCATGTTGGCAGTGCATACTTACTTCCTTCCTTCACAATTTTTGTCTCTGCCTCAATTGTCATCTACATTACTCCATGGATGTAGATGTTTCTCATCAACTGTTCAGTTCCCAAGATGAAAACCCTTTTCAAAGATTCTTGATTAGGCTCGCGGTACCCTACTGCTTTCCCTGAGTCTCCCAATTTGAGTCATCTGTGGATATTTCACTGCACAGCTAAGGCACTTTTCTCCACTCCTTGGTATATCCATGTGAACTGTGTTTACCTGCCCATTTGCAGTGAGGCCACACAGCCCCTACAGGTCTACCTATCTCATTCCGGGTTTAAATTGCTACAAGCTAGTTTGTAAGGCATAACTATATTTCTGCATGTTCTGTTGTACAGATCAATGTGCAGTCAACAACAGAATACACCACCTCACCCTTGTAGACTGCATTAATACACAAAAAATAATTGTTACATTAAGACAGTAACAGAGGCAATTACAAGAGCTAGAAACCGATACACCTTAGCATTGCCCCTTCAAAGAGTCTAGCTATCCCATGCTAGAAATGATTACCAGCTTGACTCCAACTCTGTTGTCCTTTCAATTTGAACACACACCCGATGGTTGGAACAGGGTAAAGACTTAGCTGCAGATTATCCATCACACTCATGAGAGTGAGTTCAGTTCAGTGGTAGGATTTGCAGATGTGGTGGACAACTCTGTTGTTGAGCATCATGCAAGGAAACTAATCACAGAAAAAAGGGGAGAAATATAGAAAAGAATTTTATTTAAAAATCATCTCTGCGATACCAGAGACAAGCCTCCTTTACAAACCTGCTGTACAATGCAACTTGACGTGTTCTACTCTCGGACTTCCCAGATACCCTCCCACTTTGAGACTCCCCTCCACTGTTATTAAGAATGTTGTCATGGCGACGTGGTTGTGAAGGGGAACCTAACACATCCCTCAGGGGGCAGCAGTTGGGACGTCCCCGCTTTCGGCAAGATTCAGCCGCCAGAACGAAGGAAATAAATCAATAAATGAAATTTGAAAAACAAGCAAAATCCACAATTTGATGCCACTCTGGGTTTTTCCTAACTTTCTGTTGTGTGTTTTGCTTATATCAGGGCGGCTGCTGTCGCTTGGAATTGGGTCACACTCGGAATGAAAGTCTATCCACACTCTGTAATTAATAAATAAACCATCACAGCTTCACCGAGTCAATGAGGATTCAGTCACTTTGAACGGTCAATCCGTATCCTGCCACCGCAGACGGTCGAGACACCGATAGCGGTTCGCAACGGTCACTGCTCACTGTACGTCCCGCCCCTTTCACGTGATTATAAACGCTTGACCAATAGAAAGAGACAACCCAGAGTGAAGGCAGGATGTGGCCAATAGAGAGTAGGATAAGTGACTGACCAATAAAGAGAGAGAAAGAAGGTGTGTACTGAAGTCCGATGGCAGATGTGACCAACAGACAGCTCTACTGACCGAGGGAATATCTGACTGTTAGAGAGAAAGAGTACCGATGACTGAAGGCAGGAGCCGAGGGAGGGGGTGCGGTAGAGTAAACAAGGTGTTGAGCTGAGAAACACAGCAGTCCAGGCAGCATCAGAGGAGCAGGAAAGCTGACGTTTAGGGCCTGAACCCTTCTTCAGAAATCTGTGTTCTGTCACTACCCCCTCCTCTATTTTATCTGAAATAAATAGAGGAGGAGGTAGTGATAGAAGACGGATCGTGAAGCAGATAGGTGGAAGCGAAGACGAACAGGTCAGCGAGGTGGGATGAAGCTAGTAAAGGTGAGTGTGGGTGGGAGGAATGGATGGTTGAGAGAGAGGATAGACGGGTCAAGTAGGCGGGGCTGGTCTTGCCATGAGGTTGGGGGTTGGGGAGATTTTGAAGCTAAAAAAGTCCACATTGATACCATTGGGTTGGAGGTTTTCAAGGCGGAATATGAGTTGCTGTTCCTCCAGTTTCTGGGTGGCATCATTATGGCACTGTAGGAGGCCCAGGATGGACATGTTGTCTAAGGAAAGAGACGGGGAGTTGAAATGGTTTGCAACTGGGAGTTGCAGTTATTTATTGTGAACCGAGTGTTGGTGTTCTGCAAAGCAGTCCCCAAGCCTCCGCTTGGTTTCCTTGACGTAGAGGAGGCCACAACAGGTACAGCAGATGCATTATACCACATTGGCAGATGCGCAGGTAAACATCTGCTTGATGTGGAAAGTCATCCTGGGGCCTGGGATGAGGGTGAGGGAGGAGGTGTAGGGGCAGGTGTAACACTTTCTGCAGTTACAAGGAAAAGTTTCGGGTGAGGTGGGGCTGGAGGGGAGTGTGGAGCAGACAAGGGAGTCACGAGAGAGTGGTCCTTCCGGAAAGCAGATAAGGGTGGGGAGGGAAAAATGCCTTTGATGGAGTTGGATTGGAATGCAGATGGCGGAAGTGTCGGAGGATAATGCATTGGATCTGGAGTTTGGTGGGGTAGTACATGAGGACGAGGGGGTTTCTGTTTTGGTTGTTTTTGCAGGAAATGTGGGAGACACGGTCAAGGGCGTTCTTGACCACTGAGTTTGGGGGGGGCCGGTGGGTTGGAGTTGTGGTCCTTGGAAAAACGAGGGCATCTGAGATGTACAGGAGTGGAATGCCTCATTCTGGGAGCAGATGTGGCAGAGGTGAAGGAATTGGGAATAGGGGATGGCATTTTAGCAGAAAGGTAGGTGGGAGGAGGTGTTTTCTAGGTAGCTATGGGAGTTGGTGGGCTTGAAAAGGATATCAGTTTCTTGGTGGTTGCCAGAGATAGAAACAGAGAGGTATTAGAGATTGTCCAGGTGACCTAAGGTTGGGGTGGAAGGTGTTGGTGAAGTGAATGAACTGTTCAAGCTCCTTGTGGGTGCACATGGCGGCGCTGAGACAGTCATCAATGTAACGGAGGAAGAGGTGGGGTTTAGGGCAAGTGTAGGTATGGAAGAGGGATTGTTCCACAAAACCTACAAAGAGTTAGGCATAGCTTCGGCCCATGCATGTACCCATGGCCACCCCTTTTGTCTGTAGGAAGTGGGAGGAATTGGAGGAGAAGTTGTTGAAGGTGAAGGCGAGTTCGGCTAAGAGAGACATGCCCGGCTAATAAAGGGAGAGGACCGGTTGCTGAAGTCAGGCCTGACCAATAGTGAGAGAGACAAAAACAGGAAATGTTAGATGGGCAAATGTGTGTTCTGTTATATGCAGACCTGGTCACACACAAAGAGACACACACACGGGCATGCATACATGCAAACACATACATGAAGAAACACATACATGGAGACACCGTATCTCTCAGTCAGTTGACAAGGAAGAGTTGATCTGTTTAACAATCTCTAGTCCATTTGTTCAGTAAACATTGTGGTAATTTGTATTATAGATTTGTGTAATCACTTGACGCTCATTTGTCCTTGTCGATTTCCCTCTCCCCATACCTATGCTTCCCCCGCTCCAACGTCCATGTGCCCTCTGGAAACCACAATCCCTCCTTCAATGTAACCCCTACATTATATTCTGGAGAAAATCTCCCAGATTACCCTTTCTATTGTCAGCTGTTTTATATTTTTAGCAATACAGACTTGATGGGATAAAGGGCCTTTTCTGTCCTGTATGATTTTTGGATGGCTTCTCTTCAGTAATGTATCCACATCCCCCGTGCGTATTCTCACAAAGCTTGATATTAGTCATAGTGATATACTGCATGGAAACAGACCCTTCAGTCAAACTTGTCCATATCGAGCAGATATCCTGTATAAATCTAGTCCCATTTGCCTGCATTTGGCCCATATCCCTCTGCACCCTTTCTATTGATGTACCCATCCAGATGCCTTTTAAACATTGTAATTGTACCAGCCTCCTCCACTTCCTCTGGCAGCTCATTCTATATATGTCCCACCCACTGTGTGGAAAAAGTTTCCCCTAGATCCCTTCTATATCTTTCCCATCTCACTTTAAACCTATACCATCTAGTTTTGGTCTCCTTTTCTGAGGAAGCGTGCTCTTGCTCTCAAGGGAGCGCAGCAAAGGTTTACTGGACTGATTCTGGGGACAGCGGGCCTGACGTATGAGGAGAGATTGGCTAGATATCTATCTCACTCAGATAGTAGGAGCTACCGATGCTGGAGCCTGAGATAACAAGGTGTGGAGCTGGAGGAACATAGCAGGCCAGACAGCATCAGAGGAGCGGGAAAGCTGATGTTTTGAGCCTGGACCCTTCTTCAGAAATGGGGGAGGGGAAGGCGGCTCAAATGAATAGAGAGGTAGGGAGCAGTGATAGAAGGTGTATAGTGGATATAGATTGTTTTTGCTAGAGTTCAGATAAATTGGGCGGGTGGGGGGTGGTGGATCTCAGAGATATATAAAATTCTAATGGGACTGGACAGGGTAGATGCAGGGTGGATGTTCCTGATGGTGGGTATGCCCAGAACCAGGTGTCACATTGTGAGGATTCAGGGTAGACAATTTAGGATGGAGATGAGGAGATATTTCTTCACCCGAGCGTGAAGAGTGAAGAGCCAAATGGCCTCATCCTGATCCTACCTTCTATGTTTCTATGCAGGTAATGTTGCGGGTTGGTGTATTCTCTGCCACTCCCTCGCAAACACTGGACAGGGGAAAGAGGCGAAAGTACAGAATCATGTTTGTGCAGGAAATGATAAATGATGATCTTTTCATTCGTGAATTTTCACGTCACCCAGAGGATGCTGCTGTGTGAAACAGAATGGGGACATTACTGTTGGCCTTCCTGCGGATGAGACAGTATTAAATAGAAGATGCTGTACTAAACAATGTGCAAGAGCGGAATGACCTGTTCTATGCATTTTCTCACCTTGGGATAAAGACCTTTCCTATTTACCCTATCCATGCCCTCATGATTTTATAATCCTGTATAAGGTCACCCCTCAGCCTTCAGGGAAAATAGCCTCAGCCCATCCTGCGTCTCCCTATAGTTCAAACGCTTCAACCCTGGCAAATCCTCATCAATCTGGTCTGAACCCTTTCTAATTTCACAGCATCCTTTCTTTCAGAATGAGACCACAGTCATGTAACATTCAGAACTGTAATAACTGTTTAGGGTTTAAAATAATTAACATAAAACTTTTCAAAAATAAACTGCTTCCTAAGGTGAAAGGAACAATGAGTAACCTTGGGAAAGAGAGTTGAAGCAACAGAACCTGTTTCCTGGAGGAGGGAGGGTAACAATGCTGCCATGTGATCATTCAATAGGGGAAAGGATGACTTGGTTGTGGCTGTAACGGCACTCTCCTCCCTGTCTCTGTAAGCTTTTCCCTGGGTAGAGGGACATGAGAGGGCATTGGTTTAAGGTCAGAGGGGAAAGATATATGAGGCTGAAGGAACAACTTTTTCATGCAGAGGATTGTGCGTGTATAGAATGAGATGCCAGGGAAAATGTTGGAGGCTGGTACAATTATAACATTTAAAAGGCATCTGGATGGGTACATGAAGAGGAAGGATTTAGAGGTATATGGCCCAAATGCTGGAAAATGGGACTAAATTTATGTAGGATAGGTGATTGGCATGGACCAGTTTGATGGGTCTGTTTTCATGCTGTATATCTCCATGACTCAAAGAACAAAACTACACCACAAATTCCTCAAGTTCTTTGATATCACAGTGTGGAGTTGGGGGAACACAGCAGGCCAGGCAGCATCGGAGGAGCAGGAAAGTTGACATTTCGGTTCAGGACCCTTCTTCAGAAATGGAAGACTTCTCAGAAATGAAGAGTCCTGACCCAAAATGTCAACTTTCCTACTCCTCTGATGCTGCATGTGTTCCCCTTGCTCCATTCTGTGTTATCTCTGACACCAGCATCGGCAGGTCTCACTATCTCTTCAACAAGTTCTTTGTTTGATTCTCTCTGTTTTGTTCCGATTCCCTATTAGATTAGGAGCCTGTCAATGTTGGGGATGGGGTGTATGTGGGGGGTTGGGGGGAGGTGAGTCTAACTCATTTACAATCTCACTCTCACTCTCATGCACAATCTCACCACGTCACTCTCTCATGCACAGTTGCACTATCTCTCCCTCGTGTGCAATCTCGCTACCCACAGCTATTTTAACTGTTTCGTCAATTTCAGGTCAGGGCAACAGAAACCTGTCCCTATCTGCCTAAATATCCACTATCCCGGCAAACCCTGAGAGGACCCAACTTCATTTTACCATATCCAGCTGTTTCCCTTTTCCCTGGCCTCCTCGCCACCTTAGATTTTAACACAATTCAAAAGAAGCTGTTTTCTTATTGTTCAGAAAATACAGTTGGGAATGCAGGGCTCACCTGTCATTGGCAAACTGTCTCAAGGGATGTCTCAGGTGAATCACATGTCTTGTGTGGGGTAGATACTGTAACTAATATCATCTCAATCAACACCCACTTTCCCTTCATTACCCTCAAATCACCCACCGTTCCATACATTTTCTGTCCTGTCAAACACCTTGAAATAAATTATAGTGTGAGGCTTTGTACAGATTTCAAAATCTCTAACTATTTTACCCATTTTGATTGTATACACAAATTATATATTTGTTGATTTCATGCAAAGCAATTGAAGTGAATTTATTAATGGAATACTCAGTGGGAGTAATTTACATTAAAATGTGATCTGACGACTGGGGAATGTGTGATATTCTATTTAGCCCCATCACCCAGTCTTCCAGGAGGGAGGGATCAATCCCCCGTCACATGGATCACCCAGACCATACAGTGGTGTGTCAATCCCCCATCACATTGATGAGGAGATGTAAAAATTGAGGAAAAGTCAACAATGCACGGAAGGAGATAAACTTCTTCCTTTTTTAGGGGGGAATTCCTATGTTGCTGTCATCCTTTTGTATAGATTTATTGTAAAGTAAAGCAATGTACCCCATTCTGAGTCTGAAACCAAGACTTTTATCTCCAATGATTCAACAGAGATGAGCTGGTGACAACCCAGCAAGAATATGTCTTCCTCTCTCCTGAATTTCTGAATCAATACAGCCTATTCATAACAATAATAATCTAAAAGCTATCGATCATACCCTGAGGGCTATCACCTTCCCCTTCATGACCACCCAACAGTCTATTGTGGATTTTTAAAATTCACTCATGGGACATGAGCTTTAGTAATTTATGAGAGAGAGCGGTAGAGATAGACAGAGAAAGACAGCGGGTTAGGAGTAGAGATGATGTGGAGGTGCCAGAGTTGGAATCGGGTGGACAAAATCAGAAGTCATATGACACTAGGTTATAGTCCAACCAGTTTGATTGATATCACAAGGTTTTGGAGCACAGCTCCTTCATTAGACTATAACCTGTTGTCATATGACTTCCGAGAAAGAGAGCAGGAGAGGTAGAGATTGACAGAGCGACAGAATCAGACACAGACAGAGTGACAAATAGACAGAGAGCCACAGTCTGTGTGAGGCAGACACTGTTATAATTACCTGCACAAGCAAGACTGACTTTCCACCACACCCCTCAGATTTCCCATCATTCTAGTTCCACTATACCCCCATTCATATCTTCCATATTAGTATGTGTCTATGTGTTCATGTATATGCAATCATTCAAAGGTTTAGGGAATGTGCTTTTATGTCCTTTTAGTTAAATGTTATACCACACAGGGATAAGCTTCAATAAACTCATTGCTGTCATTCTGATAAACCTAAGGAAATTTGTGCTTCATTGCTTTAATGACTTCTGAAGTATGCGTGGAATTGGGAAAAAAACACACCTTTAAAGAAAATTAAACTCTTGGTTTTTGGAAGAGAGGGATTATCTGTGTGGATGAGGAGATTTTCTCATTCCTCGAGGTTTAATCATAAAAATATTCCCCAATAGAACTTCTCCTGTGTCTCAGGAAGCAGGGAGAAAGAGGAATAAATGGAATACATCCAGATTTTCAGAAGATGCTTGATTAGGAACCACACATGAGGCTACTTCACAACATAAAAGCTTATGGTTTTGGTAGGAGTACATTAATATGGATAGAAGATTGAATAATGGATGTGTGCAAACAAGCACTTCGGCCCAACAAGTCCAGACTGACCCTTGGAGCATCCCATCCAGACTCATCCCCGTCACATCCCTGAACATGATGGGCAATTTAGCACAGCCAATCCATCTCACCTGAGATAACAAAGTGTGGAGCTGGATGAACACAGCAGGCCTTGCAGCATCTCGAACTACCTAACCTGCACATCTTTGGACTGTGGAAGGAAACCCCATGCAGGCACGAGGAGAATGTGAAAATTCCACACAGACAGTCAGCCAAGGGTGGAATTGAACACAGGTCCCTGGTGCTGTGAGGCAGCAGTGCTAACCACTGTGACATCATGTCACCCCAGGGTGCAAGACACAGAATTGGGTTGGGATGTGCATTTTCAGGATGGCAACATGCACCTACTGGTGTGCCAGAAGGACCATTTTTGATGCAACAATTATTTGCAATATATAAGAATAACTTTGATGAGGAAAGTGAATTTATATGAAGAAGGAACTTTTTTGAGTGAAGAAGGGAATTTTCTCACTTCTGTAGATTTGTTTGTAACAGTACCTCCCCCCCCCCCCGCCCCCCGCCCAACGTTACATTCTTCTGCATCTCTGTGGGACCACAGTTATTCTCAATTACATTTCTTCTCATTACTTGTGGTATGTCTCATTGTGGGCTTGTTACATCTCTGTCCAGTTTACTTCGGATGTGCAAAGCAACCTTTTCTATCAGTGTGTACTCTCAATCCACCTTCCAATGCTTTGACATTCTTTGACTGTTAAACTGAAAATGAGGAACAGGCTTTAATCAGGATCAGAAAATTAGAAACTACATTCCCACTAAAATGCATTCAATAATGTGTGCCTGCACATGCACCTTTCACCATACCTTCACAAGTACAAGTGGGAAAAGGTTCACCAGGCTTATTTCCTGAAAAACAGAAAGGTTTCCAAGTGACTGAAACGTGGTTGTTTGTTTCATCCACTTAACTCAAGTATTTGATTAGTTTTGTAGCGGAAATGATGAAATCTTAAGAGATGCTGTGGAGCTGGCTTGCTTTTAAATGTTGTCTTCAAAGATTATTTCTACCTGGCACATTGTGTCGGTGAACCAGAGGTCAGTAATTGGTGGAACATGGTTTTCTAATTTCAGAGTAAGCTTATAAGAACAACATTTTGCTCCTGTAAATCATCACAAGCCACTTCTGTGGTGGTCCTATACTGAAGATGGTGACTGAGATTTCAATGCATTGTTACAGGGCCACATCAACATTGACTTGAATTGGAAGATGAAGTGTGGACAGATGTAACAGGGTCTGACACCTCCCCCTCAAACAGTTTAAACAAGGTGCCCCAATAAAACATCCACTGGAGAGTCTGTAATCTTGTCCAAGTCTGTCAAAATCTCTTGATTTAAATCGTGTTTGGAGAGTTCCGTCTGATTTGGAGTGACATTTCGGACCTGAACAATGGACACCAAGGTTTTTGTAAATCACAAATGCACGGGGCATATTTCCATAACACAAACAGATAAATGCTGATAACACTGATCATTTATTGCCCCAGCAGTTCCCTGTAACCAGCTGCCCCAACGAACCCTCAATGCCCTCACTCAACACCCACACCCATTTCTGAAATCTGTGCCATGGATTGAAATATCAGTGAAATTCTGGGTCCTTTTCATGCTGATATAAGCTGCAATTTTAAGTTGCTTCACATTTATCTAGTAATGGAAGCACAAAAACCAGCTGCACTAGTGTCAAAATATTACAACATTTAAAGAATGAATTGTCTAATCAATCTGTCCATTGGCAGACACTTTCGCATGGAAACATAAATGCTTTGCATTTACTGCGAGATAAATAACGAACAAAAAGGCAGTGGTTCTGCTGCAATGTTGCAGTACTTCTGTTAAGAAACAGTTCATACTGTCGTGATTACAAATAAATGATTGTTAAAAAGGCAATGATGTGGCTTTAAAAGATAACAAAGACCAAAAAGAATTCTGACAGAAGGACAGAATGAATTGGAAGAAAATATAATCAATTCATGTGCAATGAAGTTTGCAAGTAGACTTATTATCTAAAGGGTGTGGATGCATTGGAAAAGATACAGCTGAAACAGTTAAACACACAATACCAGCTCCAAGTTACATCCTTCATTTCATAACTGGTAGATGTGTGCTGCGTAAATAAAGGTTTGCAAAATTAAACAGAGTTCCATAAAGTTAGGTCACAATTTCTTTGTCCAGAAAGCACCAAAATGTGAGGCATTCAAAAGTGGAGATTCAACAACTTATCGGATTGACATTTTGAGAGAAATTCCCTGGAGATTAGAGACAATGTGATTGAAGAGAGAGTTGCAAACCACATTGAATCAATGAGGTGAGTGTGATCTACACATGAGAGAGCAACTGGATAAACGCTAGACGGTGAAAGTAGCATAAAGGTTGTTTGTTGTGGAGGATCAGGAACAGTCAATGATGGACTGGAATGTAAATGCTTATGTTTTCTGTGCATTTCCCTGTCTGTGTCAAAGAATTACATCATATTCACTCGATTACTTTATTTAGTGACCAGGAACTCCATCAAGCTTGATTATGAGATTTGTGTAATCAATTTTAGAATGGATGTTAATGGATACATGACTCCGTTTCTCAGTTCTTCTCGGATCTTACTTTGAGTGAGAATATAAATAAACATGTTTGTGCAGGAACTGAGTAGCTTTAACGTGATGCCTGCATTTCAAGCCAAAGTAAGTAGGTGGTCAGAATTTGGTAAATTAAATGATTTGGTGATTTTGAAATACACCATGACAAACACAGCAGTCAGCCACAGAAGGAGGAAGTTTCCTGACAGAAAAGTAGTATAATTGATTTCCTCTGACTCTTCATCTCTGGATTTTCATGTTTCCTAGCCTTGTCTTGGCTCCAGAACTATCTCCTGCTTCACCTGATATTAAAAGAAATTTGACTGTCTGTACATTACACATCAAAATCAGACAGAAAGCCAGCAGTGGGGTTGAAATATTTGGGAGCCAGAAGAACACCAGCCAACCAGGATCAGTGTAATATTCTGGTCTTTGGTTACAACCAACATGTAATTCTCAATAATAGGATTTGTAAGTGAAGTAATAGTGGATGTTCGTCACTTCACTCAACCCACACATTGTTCCTATCAGCAGACTCACAGTTTTTTTTAGTGAAACATTTGACTTCAAACTGCTGGCAACAAATAGGAACAAAGTGATGAAACATGAAAGTGACTGCTAACATGACAGAACAGCCTAGAGTTACATATATTTCCACTTCCTGAAGAGTACAAGGGATAGTTTAGGTCCTGTAGGTGTACAATGCTGCAAAGATGAATGACAGTAAAATGATGAGGAAGATGACCAGTAGATTTTCTGCTGCCATCGCTGTGGGATAACTGGTGACACATTTTGTAAGTCCATATTTTCCTCAAGAATGATAATCACCAATAAATTTCCTCTGGAAGCATCAAAAAAGATGTATGATTTACTCTCCTGAATAATAATAATTACTGGATCCTAATGTGACAAATATTAGGTTAACTTCAATTAAAACAATTAAAAATGTACTGATGCATTAATGTGGATTCATTGTCCCTTTCCCAGGCGCTACTTCCAACAATTCACTGCAGTAAATCCCCGAGTTAAGAGTGGAAATTTTTTGATTCTGAATTGCCAACAACAGTTGAAAGCATTGGCCAAAAAACCTTAGAGCTTCAAGCATTCCCTGAAAACCTTTGGTCATCTTTGTAGAGCTGAACGCCAGCATTAATGAGCACAACCAACGATAATGGGAGCAGGGAAATACTCAGGAACAATTATAGACAAGAAAAACACACTTTGATTCATGACATGTTTGTAAGAATTACAATTAAGCAAAAATAATTGGAGTTCTTCGTGGACTTTATGCTCTTAAAGACCATTTGTTGAGAAACTGCTGCTTTATCTGACTTATTTCAGAGTAATGAAATATTATTACAAAGATGATTTTGAGTTGCTCCAGGATGAATTTTACTCAGGGATGTAGTGTCTGACGAGTGCTAATTTCTCACATGGTTAATTTCTCATACAATGGAATGCTGAAAGTAAGCAACTCCCCCATTCAATAGGAATATAGCTGATCCAAAATTCCTCCTGTCTATTTCCCATAATCCTTAACCCCTTACCAATCAAGAATCTATCTTCTTAAGACTAAGATATACATAAGGACTTTGCCCCATCTCTCTCTGAGAGAAGAAATTCCTGCCCATCTTACTCTTAAATTGGTGCTCCTTTATTCTGAGTCTATGTTCTCTGTTCTCTGTCCCATTCCTGGGGCATAACACGCTCTCAGCATTTATCTTGTCAAGCCCCTGAAGAATCTTGTATTTTTCAGTGAGGTCACCTCTCAGTCTTCTAACTCCAGTTGTTTAATCTATGCTCATTGACCTCAGATATGTCAAGGCAATGACCAATGCAAACATTTACCAGTTGATCCCTACTTCCAGTCAATTAACAACATGATAGATATAGAGACTGTACAATGCCTGTTGTAAGATCTGGTGTGAGATTATTCAAAAAGAGATTTACTGAGATGGACTAACTCCTAGGCTGCAACATATTGCTGGCACAGAAAGTCACATTTTTTTGCAATGTTGAAGAATGATATAAAGGACTATAGATAACCAAAGAGAAGAATCTGAAAACTCAGGGGATTTCAGTTAATTTGGAAAAAAGCACAACAACAAATATACCATGGACAGCATAGGAATGCACAACCAGTGGAACAACGTGTTTTGAGGGTTTAACATGATGTTGGCTGGTCATTGGTCTTGGAACATTGTTGGGGGGAGGTGGAAGACAGAGGGCATGAGAGGGATGCTGAATGTTTGGTGAGATTTGGAACAATGGTGGGTTTGGATTTCAGTGAGTGCACTTGAGCCAGCTTCTTTAAATCTTCTAAATTGCAATGTGTGCACGTCTTGGAGTTCCTGCATTGCGGTCATCCTTAATCATGCCTTAAGCTTAAGGGCCATTGCTTGGTGAGGAGGAAGCCTAGTGTTACCATCGGTCGGCTATTAATCCAAAAATTGGGTCCTCTTCTGGACTTCTGGGTTCAAATCATTGGAGAGTGGAGCATGAATTCAGAGAAAGGTTTACGGAGGCAAGAAGTAAATTTTGTGGTCAGCATACATGTTCCAGTTCTGGGAAGCAACTTGAAAACTAACCCTATCAGCTTGCATTGGCTCTGCCTCACCTAGTTGTCTATATAGATATTTAATTGGCATATTAGTGCAGCAAATATTTTTATTGTAGCCAACACATTTGCATCTCTTTGCAACAACAACTTGTGTGATTGTGGCCAAAATCTGAGCTTGCCAAAGTCACTTTCTGAATGCCATTGCAGAACCAATTCCAATTTACATCAAACGACTGGGATACATTTCGCCAGACTGAAGATCAGACGCTGCAACCAATTTTGTCACAGAAGAGAGATAACAAAGTGTGGAGCTGGGTGAACACAGCAAGCCAAGCAGCATCTTCGGAGCACAAAAGCTGACGTCTCGGGCCTAGACCCTTCATCAGTGAGGAGAGTATCTGATAATTCTTTTCCTTACTTTCTGTGTCATCGCGGCTGCCGCTATCAATGGCACTGGAACATGAAAACACATTTAAATCGTGTTCAGGATTCCGAAATATTAAACTGAAACGAATTGTTTGCTCTATGTGCGCCCGGGGTGGCGGGGAAGCTTCAAACTTGTTAAGAGTTCCACCCACCCAAAGCGTATGTCTAATATCTGTTTCTGAGGAAGGGTGCAGGCCCGAAACGTCAGCTTTCCTGCTCCTCTGATGCTGCTTGGCCTGCTGTGCTCATCCAGCTCTACACCTTGTTATCGCTGTATCACACCACTGTTTCGTATGTTTAAGCTTATTTTGATGTTTTTTCTGCGCTTGGAAAAAAATTGCTGTTTCAAAACTGTGGATGTCAATTTCAAATGGGGAGTCACTCCCTTAAGTTCAGAAATCGTGGAAACATAAGCGTGTCTCACAGCACTGTTATTTTACTCAGCACGAAATGGAACAAAAACACATTGATTCAAAGTTGAAATTTACTCCTCTTGTTAACGTGACAGAGTCAGGATAGTAAATGATGGGCCGAAGCACACTCGCGGTGACAAGTATCCTACTGATAAATATTGTTTGATGGAAACAATATCCCTTGCTGGTAACGGACGGATGTTGTGGAAAACCCAAACGGCCAGTACAGTAGAATAGCACACCATTACTATCCAAATAATCTTGCAATTCAATTAGTACCGCCTGCCCTCAGTCCATAGGAATCACATCCTCTCACTGTTCGTTTCAATGCCTGGGATAAAGACCACAATCAATTGATAGGGAACAGAAGATCAAATTAAGAAAATGCCAGTGTCATTTAAGAGAATTCTATTATGGGTCAAGTTTCTGCTCATGATATTTATTTCTCTAATTGGGCCCCGACAGCCGCTGATCAGGACGGGAAATAGGAACATCGATGAGTGTTGGAGAAACAACATTTTTTTTCAGGGGGGCCGTCAGCTGCAGTTGGGAATGGGAACTGGAATTTCAATGGGAAAAAAATATTACGTTGTGAGTCGGTTTATCTGTTTCTCTACGTAATCACGTGCTCAGATTTTACTGCCAAATGGATCCCTCCAGCTGAAGTCAGAGATGTTTTAGGATGTTGGATAATATACTGTACCTTAGCCCCTGAAATTTGAATGCCAGCATCAGCAATTTTCACTTCACGTGTCCTTGTGAACTGCATGTCCTATTGCTGTGTGCCTAGGGTTGTCTATGTTGAAGGGGGAGTACATGATACTCAGGAATTGTTTGCTCTGTGTGCACCCGGGGTGGCGGGGAAGCCTCAAACTTCTTCTGAGTTCCACCCACCCAAAGCCTATGTCTAATATCTCTGCCACACGTTGGTCCTCATCATTTAAACTGGTTTCTCTTCAGTTTCCATTGATTCCCATCAGAGGTCTGCTTCTCAGGAGGCGAATTTTACATGGGGTATGGAAAGACAAAACTGATCAGAGCGAGTGGAGGGTTTAACTAATCTCAGGTTAGAATCATAGAATTGGACAGGAAGACCATTCGGCCCATTGAGTCCACACCAACCCTCTGAAGTGCATCCCACGCAAACCCAAACCACTACCTTATTCTTGTAAGCCTGCATTTTCCCGTACCGAATCCACCGGGCCCACGTATCCCTGAACAATATGAGCAGTTTAGCACAGCTGATCCACCGAACCTGCAGATCTGTGGGAAGAAACCGGAGCCCCCAAAGGAAACCAACACGGGCATGGCGAGAATATGCAAACTCCAGCCGACAGTGGCCGAGGTGCGATCTAACCTGGTCCCTGGTGCTGTGAGGCAGCAGTGCTAAGCACTGAGCCACCATGCTGCCCACAGTCTGGTTGAGCATCGCTTGGTTTGGAGGTGACGGGCTGTGGCGACGTAGGTGGGGAGCAGAGGCTA
Organism: Stegostoma tigrinum; assembly: GCF_030684315.1. Classification (NCBI taxonomy): domain Eukaryota; kingdom Metazoa; phylum Chordata; class Chondrichthyes; order Orectolobiformes; family Stegostomatidae; genus Stegostoma; species Stegostoma tigrinum. Next base: position 14,764,857 of record NC_081394.1, read on the forward strand.
TGATAGTGATGATGAAAGGTAGGTAAGTTCTGGAAAATTGTTAGATCTGTATATCAGTGAGCGCACCTGAGCGTGAGAGGAAGACATTAGCCAGCTTCGAGTTTGGCAACAGTCGCACAAGGTGTTGACGACCTCTCCTCGGACTTCCGCCGTTTGTTTTGGCACAAATGGTTCCTTGGGGACATTTCTTGTCACTACCTACCACCGTGGGGTTCTCCTCCGTCGCTCAAATGGTCGGTTCGGAAGGTGAGCACTTTGACCACAATGTTTCCAAACCTGTAAGGTTCGGGTGCGACGCTGTACACGGTTTGGTCTGATCGTACTGTGATTAATCCGGTGTGAAAATAATTCGGGGGTTTCAGGCCAATGACATGGGTCAAATACTATGCCGCCCAGAACACGGCTAGCAGGTGACTCTCAGGCGCAGAGAGCCTTGCTCGACTGGGTACAGCTCCCAGTGTATCCCTGGCCACAATCTCCCAATTCAAGGAAATTTCCGGGTTGAGGACGTGGAGTTCAGGGCCCTGTGCTAGGCCCTGTTACAATTCGGCGATAGGATAGAGGTGGTGTTTAGTCAATTCTTTGGGGCATTCCTTTTAAGGATATCTGAGAGGTGAAGGTTTTTGTGGTGAAACCATTTATGTGGTTCTGACATTATTCCACTAAACGGAAGAAACGCAACGCGCTGGCACCCCTGAGGAACTGATCATGGATCACGGCAGCAATCACTTCCTCTGTTTCGTGATTCCCGTGAACAATCACAGTTCCCAAGTGGGAACGAAGGTGCCAGAAAGCCGGATGCTACCTCACAAATAGACAACCATGACGCCACTTGTAAATATGAATCTTTGCAACGCCTTGGACTTTTGTTTCCAAGGCTGCCGCTTAATTTTTCGATTAGGCCTGACTTCTCCTGACAAACATTCAATTTGGAATCAGAGATAATGGGAACTGCAGATGCTGGAGAATCGAAGATAACAAAGCGTGAAGCTGGATGAACACAGCAGGCCAAGCAGCATAAGCCCTGATGAAGGGTCCAAGCCCGAAACGTCAGCTTTTGTGCTCCTGAGATGCTGCTTGGCCTGCTGTGTTCATCCAGCTTCACACTTTGTTATCTTATATTCAATTTGGAAGGTCTCATTCTGCGCCTGACTTCGTTTCACCACAGTTTTGTGCCTGTGTGTATGTGTTTGTGTGAGTGAGAAAGATAGAGAAAACGTGTATGTGCTGGCTTATTACAGAGGATCAAGGTAGATGTCCTCATATGTCAGTCACAAAAGGAATATATTTAGAAAGAACAATGATTCATGAAAGTCCAAACGTATTTTACATTAGGACTCCGATACATTTATAGAAATAATATGAAAGATGACCAAAGTTAATTTTAAACATAAACTCAAAAACCAGATGATAAAAAAAGTTGTGAAATATACCTCTTTAAGCATTGTGGAGTGTGGCATTATTGCAGAATGCTGCTGGAAACAAAGTCGGTAACTGACGAATTATCATGCAATCCCAATAGTGTGCAAACAGGCCCTGGGACCAACAAGTCCACACCGACCCTCAGAGTATTCTCGCTGAGACCGATCCCCCACAACCCACCTCATCTACACATTCCCGAACACTGTGGCTAATCCACCTCACCCACACATTTTTGGACTGTGAGAGGAAATCGTAGCGTCCGGAGAAAAACCACGCTGACACGGGGAGAATGTGCAAACTCCAGACAGGCAGTTGCCTGAGGGTGGAATTGAACCTGGCACTGTGAGGCAGCAACGTTAACTGCTGAGCCACTGTGCCGCCCCAAATTCTTTGTAGCTTTATAACCAGCGAGTGATGAACACATCAGAGGCTTTTTTGAACGAATTAATAATTGCGTTTACTTCAACTGAAGGTTAAAAATTGCTTCTAAGTTTTATGGCAATCGAAACTAAAACAATGTTCAATGGAAAGTAAGATAATAAAATGTGAGGCTGGATGAACACAGCAGGCCAAGCAGCATCTCAGGAGCACAAAAGCTGACGTTTCGGGCCTAGACCCTTCATCAACCTCTCTGATGAAGGGTCTAGGCCCGAAACGTCAGCTTTTGTGCTCCTGAGATGCTGCTTGGCCTGCTGTGCTCATCCAGCCTCACATTTTATGATCTTGGAATTCTCCAGCATCTGCAGTTCCCATCATCTCTCAATGGAAAGTAAGCCGACGCTGCTATCCGTATTGCCATACATATAAACATTTTAGATGTGAATCAGTCGACGGATGTTTACAACTGAACACTGCACTTCCGAAAGCAGGTGGAAATGGTACCGTCTTACTGATTGCTATCAATTCAGTTTAAATGTTAGGCCTCTGTTAATTAAAGCCAATGGGTATTTTACTGCGGTGATGAACTGTTCCCTGAACTTAGACTGAGTTACTCCATAAATGAACGCATTTGTACAACAACTCAGGCCCAGCAGCATATATCCAACTCTTTCAAATATGTACAAGCTGTCATTGTAAAATCTGGGATCGATTGCTACAGTTTGATAATATAAGAAATTTATTACATAGGGTGACCACAGCAGTATGAAGCTGCTAGATATGGCGAACAGTAAAATCATTGACTTTCTTCTGCTCTCCATCTCAGGGTCACTATGCTTCTCTTCCGTGTTCTGACTCCTCAATCCTCTACGGATCCGATTCGCCATTAAAATGGATCTGACTGTCAGAGCGTTGAAGAGCAAAACTAAAATGAATGGGAGTAATGGTGTTAACACTTTATCAAACCAGTCATAAACTACCCACCCGACTTCAGTATAATAACTTGGCTTCATTTGACAAGACCAGTGTACATTGTCAACCACAATCTTAGTTTCCCGCATAATGAAAATAGGAACATTTTTTAGAAAGAATACAGTGCAGGCTGTTGAAAGAATAACAGCTGCTGTTTTCACAGTACAGTATTTCAGTTTCAGCTTCCGGCAACAAATGGTCACAAACCGGTCAGCGGAGAAAGTGACAGTGAACCAGACAGAACAGTCTGAACTCACAAAAAGCAGGAAGTCAATCACAATGCACGCTGGTGTAAGATGCAGGAACGATCCGCGGTAAAAGGAGTGAACCAGCTGGTACAACACAATATCAGTGATGATGACCATCAGATCCGCTGTTGCCATGGCTACGAGGTAATGAGTGGTGCATCTGGAGAGGCCACATTTTCTGAGGGACAGGATCACAATTGCCAGTGTGTTAACTGTAAGATGAAGAATTGACATTAGTTTAGCGATTGTCGGTCGGGTAGTCCAGCATTTGTGTCGAGATGACAATGGTTGGATTTTAGCCGATCATCGAGGGTGGTCAGGACAAATACTGAAGTGCAAAAGAATCTTAATCCGAATGCCATCCCACATTATGATGCATTCTATGAACAGACGGATGGGTGTGTGGTGATTCAACATGAAGTGCTGCAAAATAGTACAGGCGGGGCAAAATGGTCATTTGAATGTCTCATTGTTGCCTACCGAATCAGATCGAACATATTCTACTGTCTTAACTGACATCACTCTGTTAATTGTAGCAAAGAATAAATAATTTGAGAAGTGTCATAAACTTATTTTACAAATATGTTGCCCAGAATCATGAATTTGAAAGTTATATTAAGTAATTCTACCTTTCAGGACAGACACACTCTAATGCAATATTCCACAATAATATGAGGACTGCAGCGTCCCACAATAAAATATCTCATCCACACCCTACCGACAAGTGGACCTCGAGTTGGGTTTGAAAAATAGAGTAATGCTGTGTCAACCCGTAGAGGACAGGGGATAATGATCGAGAAACATGAAATGAGGTGTACGATAAATAAGACCATTCACGAACATCAAATCACCAAAAGGAACTGTCAATTGATACAGAAGTTTAAAGTCTGCCTTGAAAATAAGACAAAAAGAATTATTTCATACGAGAGAGTGACTGAAAGTGATTCTTAGGTGCTTGGGGTGTTAAATAGAGACACCGAGGTGTTCACACAGAGAGAAAAGAATTAGCAAGAACAAAGTCAAATATTTTGCAATCACAAAGGTGCCTGTGTAATATTTTCCATTACTAACAAATACCATACTGGAAAATGTATGCTGGTGTTCTGATCTAATCAGCAATAAAGTTTTGTCAAATGGAAATATTGTTCTGTTTTGAGATTATATGAATAACTGCATATGAATTGAAAACATAGATTTCAGATACATAATTAAATGTGAGTGCCAAAGGAAGAACCAACTCACAGTTCTAGACTGAATTGAGGTATGACATGAAACAAATACTCAATCTATAATTGATAAGCTCCAAAGAGGTGCAAGAGCAATATAGGTCATCGGGCTTGTGAGGGTGGGTGCCGGGATACCACAATGAAAAACATCAGTTTCACAACATCGTTTTGAACACAGTTGGGCTTCAGAATCAAAGAGCTGAAATATTGAGCATCCCTTGAATTGATACATTACAGTGGAAAGAGATGGGTTTTTATTGTCTGGCCAATGTGATGATCAGAGCACAAGATGTGGCCTGCTGTAGACAGTGAGAAAGAGGGGTTTTAGATATGTGGGAAGGCAGCAATATATGAAATGCTGTAATACCATTTGGTGCCCTCAGCAGTATGCGACATGTTCACCTGAGGAAAGTTACAATGTGGGGACACGAGGTGCAGAAGTGCCATCTGAAAATATAGTCAAAGGCAAAGGCAAAACTGGGAGAACTAAACAAACCCCTGCAGTAGGTGAGGGAGTTGAGGAGGTTTATTCAGAATTTCAGCAGAGACAGTGAGATTATGAGAGATTTTGGTGAATGTCTTCCCCGGGAACCTAAAGTACAGAAAATGGGATGAGGTGAACAGTGATCAATACGGACACAATATGGCTGATTTCAAAGTATTTACTTTTGTTCAGGACAAAAGAAATAATTGACAAAGCAGGTGGGGAGGGGGTGCCTGAAGTTGCCGTGTTTCTGTTCTCCCACAAAGGTTTCCACCCATATTAGGTCAGACAAAAACACCTTTGATAAAGAGATAACAATACTATTTAAAAAGATGTCAGATACAATCATTTCATTGTTAGCAGGGATTCCACGCCGAGACCAGGGCCAGGACAATACTTGTGTGAACATGTACACGACTGGTCAGAGTGTAAAACCTTCCAACAGGAATGTGGGTTTCAGGAAACTGAGGTAAGAAATTACAAGTGGGATCTACCAGCCTGAGCTTCTGGAGACATAATGACCGGAGGATGAACTTTGTGTCGATGGCATCTAGGAATGTATTCATCAAAGAAAACTCAGACAAAACAATAATAAATGGCAATGTAGTTGAAGATGCAATGAATTTCAAAGACAGGATCATTTGGGGAGAGAGAAACATCATTAGTTCAGCATGACTTCTTCTGAATTGTGTATGTGTTTGTGTGAGTGAGAAAGAGAAAGAGAAAGAAAGCTTCTGAATTGTGTATCAGAGATAATGGGAACTGCAGATGCTGGAGAATTCCAAGATAATAAAATGTGAGGCTGGATGAACACAGCAAGCCAAGCAGCATCTTGGCTCCTGAGCAGTGCTCCTGAGATTCTGAATTGTGTATGTGTTTTGTATTCGTTCATGGGATGAAGGCGTTGCTGGCAAGGCAGCATTTATTGCCCATCCCTTATAACCCAGAGGGCTGTTAAGGGTCAACCACAATGCTGCGGGTCTGGAGTCACATGTAACGATGGGCTGTTGCCTTCCCTAAAGGGCATTAGTGAACTAGATGGGGTTTATGGTCATCATCAGATTCTGAATTCCAGATAGTTATTGAATTCAAATTCCACCATCTGCTGTTGTGGGGTTCGAACCCGGGTTCCCAGGTCATATTCTGGGTCTCTGGATTAATAGTCCAGCGATAATACCACTAGGCCATTGCCTCCCCTACTTGTTTCACTTTTCCAGCATCTGCAGCATTTTGTTTCAAAACCCATGGAGCAAAATGAAAACAAACTACTGTGGTTAATTGTGACAGTAAACAAATAAAAACAGTGAAACATTACATAAACTCAAACTTACTTATACACGTCTTAGCACTCGTGGACAGGCCTGAAATATGCACTCTGACATGGGGAAGCTGCAAAATCTTTTGGAGGAATGATTATTCACTGATTAATGATAAATATCTGAAAGACTGAAGGAATTTGATGTTGTTTTACAAAAATAAAATCAAAGATGCGATGGCACTGGAGGCAGTTCAGAGGAAGTTCACCAGATTGATTCCAGGGAAGAAAGGACTGTCATAGGAGCAGCGGTTGAATAACTTGAGCAATACACACCGGAGGTCAGAAGGATGAGGAGTATCTGATTGACATGTATAAAATGCTAAAGGAGGTTGATAACATGGACGTTAAACAGATGTTCCCCCCCGTGGGACAGTCTAGGACACAGGTATAGAGTGAGAAGATGGTTCAAAACTGCGATGAGCAGAGACTACCTCTCTCAGAGGGTTGTGAACCCGTGGAACTCACTGTCCAAGATTGCTGTGGAGGCAAGATCAATAATCAGCTTCAAGAAAGAAATATACAGGTTTCTAATGAAAAACAGGATAAAATAAGTTGAAAATCAGGGACGGACGTGGGGTTGAGACCACCATAATGTCAACCATGATCATGTTAACTGGCCGAATGGTCTTGGAGGGCTGAATTCCCTTCTCCAGTTCGTAATTCCAATGTTCCGATATAGTTGATAGAGGCATCCAGGAGCTCTTTAAAGCAGTTCCGATGATGGTTGTATAAATATAACTAAGTTGTTTCCTTGTAAGGGAATGTGATCTTGGAGATAATTGGTAGACACTGGTAGACTAGAAATGGCAATTGTTAGAAACTACTTTAGCCAGAACGCTGTGAGATAAACGGACATGCTCACACCTGAGACAACAAGGTGGAGAGCTGGATGAACACAGCAGGCCAAGCTGCATCACTGGAGCAGGAAAGCTGATGTTTCGGGCCTAGATCATTCTTCAGAGCTCCACTCTCCCAGAAAAAAAGCTTTCCTGCTCCTCTGATGCTGCTTAGCCTGCCATGATCGTCCAGCTCTACACTTTATTATCTCAGATTCTCCAGCAACTGCAGTTCCTACTGTCCCATGCTCACACCTGAAGTCTTTGAAGCAACTAAGAACGTTGAATGTAAGATAAGATTTGGGAACATTTCTAGCAATACAGCACAAATAAATAATACGGAACACTTTAGATCAGGATTTGGAGGCAGTCAGAATTGAACTAAGGAGCAGCATTAAAAAGAAATGGTCTGCTACCTCACAATTTGCAAAGGAACTTACTGCACGGCATTGTGTAAACTGATGTAGGGCAATTGTTAAAATTCTATAACATCTATTTCGTAATTTCATGTCTGATCTCTGCTCACATTTTTAAAAATGGTGTTTTTATCCATTCTACATTTCTCTTCTGACAGAGTGAGTAAAGACAAAATTCAACTAAGTTTTCTCATGTGGAGTAAGAGTGAGTTACAGAGAGTAAATAACCAGCCAAAATTTTCTTATTTGCATCGTAAAATGATGAATAACTACAGCAGTACCGATTTGGTGTCATAGATAAATCATAAGTGACACCACCCATATGGGATCAATTATGGAGATACTGTTGGGAAAGCAGATTAATCAACTTCAAACCAATCAAAGCCTTTCTGGAAACTGTGCTTCATTCCGAATCCCTAATTGTGTTGGAGACTGGAAAAACATACTCAATATGCTGTGTTCATCCAGCTCTATACCTTGTTATCTCAGTATGGTGATGGGTTAACGAATTTGTTTCACTGCTTTCCAGTAGTGTAACCCACCGGAATAGTAAGTATCAATTCTTCTTCATCTAAACAATTCATTGGAAGAAGAAAATCCTGAATGGTTCAACAGAAAATAAAATCCACTTTGCAGAGGCTTACATTTATTATACAGGAAAGGATTCCGTGAATGTCATCGACTCAATGTAAACATTCACATCAGGTTAACCCAAAACTTACAATAATGCTGATAATGCTATTCCAAGACGGCAGTGCCAACTAACCCGCAGTTAACCCAATTCTACAATGACAAATACGTTGACCTAAATATTAGCACTGTGGCATGTTGTTGCACTGCACGGATTCTTGTAACTTTAAGGGTTATCTTGAGGAGAAGCAATGGCCAAGTGGTATTATCACAGGGGGTTATTAGTCCAGAGACCCTGAATAGTGTCCAATCCTAGGCACCAAAGTTCAAATCCCACAATGGCAGATTGTGGAATTGGAATTCAATGAAAGAACAACTATGGGATTAAGAGCATAACGATTACCATGAATCCATCGCCGATTGTTGGAAATAACTATGTGGTTTGTTTTAATGCGAGCGTATAGTAGGTACTCAGATGAACTTAGGGCTTGGATTAGTACCTGGGACTATGATGTTATTGATGCCACTGAGACTTGGTTGAGAGAAGGACAACTAAACATCCCAGGATATAGATGCTACAGGCAGGATAGAGAGGGGAGGAGGAGTAGCATTACTGGTCAAAGAGGATATCACAGCTGTGCTGAAAGAGGGCAGCGCACAGGACTCGAGCAGTGAGGCAATATGGGCAGACCTCAGAAATAGGAAGGGTGCGGTAACAATGTTGGGGCTGTACTACAGGCCTCCCAACAGCGAGCATGAGATAGAGGTACAAATATGTTGACAGATTATGGAAAGATGCAGGAGCAACAGGGTGTTGGTAATGGGAGATTTTAACTTTCCCAACATTGACTGGGATTCACTTAGTGTTAGGGGTTTAGATAGAGCAGAATTTGTAAGGAGCATCCAGGAGGGTTTTGGAGAGCAGCATGTAAACAGTCCAACTCAGCAAGTAGCCATACTGGACCTGGCGTTGGGGAATGAGCCCGGCCAGAAGGTTGAAGTTTCAGTAGTGGATTACTTTGGGAACAGTGATCACAATTCCATAAGTTGTAGAATACTCATGGACAAAGATGAGAGTGGTCATAAAGGAAGACTGCTGAACTGGGGGAAGGCCAACTACACCAAAATTCAACAGGAGCTAGGGAATGTGGATTGGGAGCAGCTGTTTGACGGTAAATACACACTTGATACATGGGAGGTTTTTAAAGAGAGGTTGATTAGAGCGCTGGACAGACATGTCCCTGTGAAAATGAGGGATAGAAAGGGCAAGATTAGGAAACCATGGATGACAGGTGAAATTGTGAGACTTACAAAGAGGAAAAAGGAAGTACAGAGAAGGTCTAGGAAACTGAAAACAGACGAGGCTTTGGAAAAATATCGGGAAAGTAGGACCAATCTGAAACAAGGAATTAAGAGGGCTGAAAGGGGTCATGAAATATTTTTAGCAAACAGGGTTAAGGAAAATCCCAAAGCCTTTTATTCATACATCAGGAGCAAGGGGGTAACGGGAGAAATAGTTGCCTCACTCAAAGACAAAGGACGGAGGTTATGCAAGGAGTTAGAGAAAATGAGTGAGATTCTTCATAAGTACTTTGTGTCAGTATTCACTGAGGAGAGGGACATGATGGATGTTGAGGCTAGGGATAGATGTTTGATTACTCTAGATCAAGTCAGCATAAGGAGGGGGGATATGTTGGGCATTCTAAAAGGCATTAGGGTGGACACTTCCCCAGGTCCAGATGGGATCTATCCCAGGTTAATGAGGGAAGCACGAGAGGAAATAGCTGGGGCCTTAACAAATATTGTTGCAGCATCCTTGAGCATGGGTGAGGTCTCGGAGGACTGGAAAATTGTGTCCTCTGACGTTAACCTTTATTAGTGATAGTTTTGTGCAGGCAAGGTCATGTCTTACCATCTGGATAGAATTCTTTGAGGAAGTGACAAAGTCGATAGATGAGGGAAGGGCTGTAGATGTCATATACATGCACTTCAGTAAGGCATTAGATAAGGTTCCCCATGGTAGGCTGATGGAGAAAGTGAAGTCGCTTGGGGTCCAGGGCGTACAAGCTAGATGGATAGAGAACTGGCTGGGCAACAGGAGACAGAGAGTTTTAGTGGAAGGAAGTTTCTCAAAATGGAGGACTGTGGCCAATGTTGTTCCACAGGAATCTGTGTTGGGACCACTGTTGTTATACGTAAATGATCTGGAGGAAGGTATAGTTGGTCTGATTAGCAAATTTGCTGATGACACAAAGATGTGTGGAGTAGCAGATAGTGAAGGGGACTGTTGGAGAATGTCGCAGAATATTGATAGATTGGAGAGTTGGGTGGAGAAATGTCAGATGGAGTTCAATCCAGGCAAATGCGAGGTGATGTGTTTTGGACAATCCAATTCAAGAGCGAACTATACGGTGAATGGAAAAACCCTGGGAAAATTGATGCACAGAGAGATCTGGATGTTCAGGTCCATTGTAGCCTGAAGGTGGTGATGCAGGTTGATAGAATGGTCAAGAAGGCATATGGCATGCCTTCATTCTTCAGATGTGGCATTGTAGAAGAGTTGGCAGGTCATGTTGCAGGTGTATAGGACTTTGGTTCGACCACATTTGGAATACTCCGTACAGTTCTGGTTGCCACATTACCAAAAGGATATGGATGCTTTGGAGAGGGTGCAGAGGAGGTTCAACAGGATGTTGCCTAGCTTTGAAGAGAAGTTGAGTAGATTAGGATTGTTTATATTAGAAAGACGGAAGTTGAGGGGGTCCTGATTGAGGTCTATAAAATCATGAGAGGAATAGACAGGGTGGATAGCAAGAAGCCTTTTCCCAGAGTCGCGGACTCATTTAGTAGGGATAATGATTTCAAGGTGAGAGGGGAAATGTTTAAGGGAGACATGTGTAGAAAGTTCTTTACACAGAGGGTGGTGGGTGTCTGGAACACGTTGCCAGTGGTAGAGGCGGGCACAGTAGTATCATTTCAGATGTATCGAGACCGATACATGATTTGGCATGGAGCACAGGGATACAGATTCTTGGAGAACAGGGGACAGGTTTAGATAGAGGATTTGGATCAGCGCAGGCTTGGAGGATCGAAGGGCCTGTTCCTGTGCTGTAATTTTCTTTGTTCTCAGTTTGCTAATACCCTTGAGGGAAGGATCTGCCATGCTTAACAGAGATAACAAGGTGTAGAGCTGGATGAACACAGCAGGTGAGGCTGCATCAGAGGAGCAGGAAAGCTGACATTTCGGGCCTGGACCCCTCCTCAGAAATGGATAAGGCCCAAAACGTCAGCTTTCCTGCTCCTCTGATGCTGCTTGGCCTGTTGTATTCATCCAGCTCACCACCTTGTTATCTCAGATTCTACAGCTTCTGCCGTTCCTAATATTTCTGCCATACTTAACTGGTCTCATCAACAGGCAAATCCAGACCAACAGGAATCATGTCGACTATTGAACTGCCCTCTTGGCAATTAGGGACAGACAGTAAATAATCTATACAGCGATGCCCTGATCCCATGAATGGATTAGAATCAAAATAACTTACCAGGGATGCCAATAGAAGCAATAGTGATGTAATATACATTATCGACAACAGTAAACAATTCCAGCATCTTGCATGCGAAGGATCTGTTGCTGGGCAATGAAGCAAAAACCATTGAATTAAACATGGTATGAGTGTTTTCAGAGACACTATTTTATATCCTTTCTGATTCCCAGTGGAATGTTAAAGTTGGATCATTGTTATTTCGCAATTGTTTGGGAAAATATATTCCCTCGGATATATTAAGTCCCTATTGCATTAGAATTTTTCAGTTCTGTGACTTTATCAGAAAACACCAAACAGGTAGCTTACAGCTTTGTGTACCCAATAATAGGACAATCCCTTTGAGCCACGGATTACAAAAATTATAGGGTCATAGTGTCATTGAATCATATTGCATGGAAACACTCTTCCATGCAAACCGTTAGTGCCAACCAGATATCTCAATCTGACCTAATCATGTTTGCCAGCATTTAGCCCATATCTCCCTATTCATCAGCATATCCACATGCCCTTTAAAAGGTGTAATTGTACCTACCTTCACCAATTCTTCTGGCAGCTGGGTGTATACACACACCTCCCTCTGCGTTAAAAGATTACTCCTCGGGTCCATTAAGCTTCAAGCTTCTGAAACATGCACAACGATTGAAACTAGTACTTGACAGATCCAGCAACCTGCGTGAAACAGCCAAAACAATACAACACATCAAGGTAATAGGATGCTGCTGTTCTACGGCGCTATCTCATCAAACATAGAGGAATAGAATAAATGAGCAGGGTTAGTGAATTCGGCCCTCAGGACATTCTTTGCCATTCAATATTGTCACGGCTGATCAAACAACCCAGTGCCTTACTTCCAGTTTTCTTCTGACATCCTTTAATCTCTTTGGCCCTAAGAAAAACATTTGTTGTGTTCTTGAAAATATTCAATGTTTTGGCTTCAACCACTTTCTTTGGCAAAGAATTATACAGATCACCACATCAATTTTTTGCTCTTCGAGAGTCATAGAGCTCAGTGTGGAAAAGGACCCTTCAGTTCAACTCATCTGTGTTGCCCAGATATCCTAAATTAATCTAGTCCCATTTGCCAGCATTTGACCAATATCCTTTCCAGATGCCTTTTAAATGTTGTAATTGTACCAGCCTCCACCACATCCTCTGGCAGCTCATGCCATTCATGCACTACACTCTGTGTGACAAAGTTGCCCCTCAGGTCCCTTTTAAATGTTTCCCTTCTCACCTTAAACCTATGTCCTCTAGTGTTGGACTCCCTTACCCCGGCAAAAAGAACTTCGCTGTTCACCCTATCCATGCGCCTCATGATTTTATATACTTCTATAAGGTCGCCCCCTCAGCCTCTGATGCTCCAGGGAAAATAGCCCCACCCTACTCAGCCTCCATCCTCAGCTCAAACCCTCCAGCCCTGGAAACATCCTTGTACGTCTCTTCTGAACTGTTTCAAATTTGACAGAATCTTTCCCGTAGCAGGGAGACCAGAACTGAACGCAGTATTCGAAAAGTAGCCTAATGACTGTCCAGTGAATCCGCAACCTGACATCCCAATTCCTATACTCAATGCACTGGCCAGTAAAGACACGCATACCAAATACTGCTTTCACTGTCCTGTCCAAAAGGATCTGTTTCTTATCCTGTAACCCCTGGATCTGGACTCACCAGTAATTGAGAACAATCTTCTTGTATCTACAACGAGCTGGAAATCAATTAACCCAAAGACCTTTGGTTTAGTGTTTCCTTTCAATGTGTGCCCTGAATCTTCATCCACCAGTCACGCTAAAACAGCGACCCTGTCTCCCAGTTTGTTCAGAACTAATATTATCAATTTCTGCTCCCAAGTCCTCTGGTGGAATCTTCCGATTCTGGAATTTGGATGAATATAACTAATTATTTTATAATTTAGTCCTTTCTTCCTTTCAAATCCACAATTACAAGTTGGCCTGATTTCTTTTTTCTATTCATTTTTTTGTGGGATGTGGCTGTTGCTGGCTCGCCAGCGTTTCTTGCCCATCCCTAGTTGCCCTAAAGGTGGAGGTGAGCTGCCTCTTGAAATGTTGCACTCTTCCTGCTGTGGGGTGACCCACAATGCTATAAGGGAGGGAATTCCAGGATTTTAAGCCAGTAACAGTGAAGGAATGGCGATATATGGTGTCGAGCTTCTTGAGTGTTGTTGGGGCTGCACTCATCCAGGCAAGTGGGGAGTATTCCATCACACTCCTGACTTGAGGCTTGTAGATGGTGGACAGGCTTTGAGGAGTCAGGAGATGAGTTACTCATCACAGTATTCCCAGTTTCTGCTCTGCTGTTGCAGCCACTGTGTTTCTGTGGTGAGTCCAGTTGAGCTACTGGCCAATGGTAACCCCCAGGAGGTTGATAGGGGGGAATTCAGTGATGGTAATACTATTGATTGACAAGGGACGATAGTAGATTGTCTCTTATTGGTGATGGTCGTAGCCTGGCATTTGTGTGGCATGAATGTCACTTGTCACTTGTCAGTCCAGCCTGGATATTATCCAGATCTTGTTGCATGTGAACATGGTTTTCTTCAGTGTCTGAGGAGTCACGAATGTTGCTGAACATTGTGCAAGCATTGGTGAACATCCCCACTTTTGACCTTAAGATGGAGGGAAGGTCATTGATAAAGCAGCTGAAGATGGTTGAACTGAGGACACTACCCTGAGGAACTCCTGCAGAGATGTCGTGGAGCTGATATGATTGACCTCCAACAACCCGTCCACCTTCCTATGTGTCAGGTATGGCTTCAACCACCGGAGCGTTTGCCCCATGGTACTCATTGATTCCAGGGCTCCTTGATGCCACACTCAGTCGAACACAGCCTTGATATCAAGGGCTGTCCCTCTCACCTCCCCTCCGGAATTCAGTTGTTTTGTCCATGTTTCCACTAAGGCTGTAATGAGGTCAGCAGCTGAGTAGCCCTACCCGAACTGGCCGTCACTGAGCAGGTTAGTCCTGAGCAGGTGCTGCTCGATAGTGGTGTTACAGACACCTTCCATCACTTTACTGATGAGCAAGAGGAGACTGATGGGGTGGCGACTGGCAGGGTTGGATTTGTCCTGCTTTTTGTGTACAGGGCATACGTGGGCAATTTTCCATAATGTCGGGTAGATACCAGTGTTATAACTGTACTGGAACAGCTTGGCTAGGGAAGTGGTAAGTTCTGGAGCACAAGTCTTCAGTAGTACTGCCGAATGTTGCTAGGGCCGGTAGCCTTTGTGGTACCCTTTGCCTCCAGCCGTTTCTTGATATCACGTGTAGTGAATGGAATTGGCTAAAGACTGGTCTCTGTAATGTTGGGGACCACTGGAGGAGGCCAAGATGGATCATCCACTTGGCACTTCTGGCTGAGTATTGCTGCGAATGCTTCAGCCATATCTAGCGTGCATTCCATTCAAAACTCGATCTACATTTCTATCATCTACTTTTAGCCAAATTTCACGTCTCCACTTCTATTGATATTTATCAACCCTACTTCATTAGTTAATATTCGTGCAAAGTACTCATCGCGATTCAGTACTGTTCCTAACATTCTGAGCATATACTATGTACTTTAACCACATGTGGACCTATTATCCATCCTACTACACCCTGACTACTTTCATAATATGAAAAGTTTTTTGGACTCTCCCTCAAATTAATTATCATAACATTTTGAATTTTCTTTGCCATTTCACTTTCCCTCTTCACATGTCCTGTCATAAGTTTGTAATTTGTGTGTTTCTTCATGAGATATTTCAATTGAAATGCATCATATAACCTTTTATCATTGTTTCAATCTGTTATAGTTTACCTTTATCATTCAATAAGCCATGGGTCATCCAGGGGTGTCCTGGATTTCACTCCAATGCAAAGCACCCCACTGTATCCTAAATATTCTACCTTTCCAGAGCACTCATTATTCTGTTACAGTTTGATACTCTGTTGTAAATTTCACTTCATCATGGCAAAGGTGTTGACCACCTATGTCAGACTCCTACTCATCGATTATAGCTCTGCCTTCAACCCCATAATCCCTTCCAAACTAATCTCAAAACTCTGGGACCTAGGTCTTCGCTCCACCCCTGGCAACAGGATCTTCAGCTTCCTGACCCACACACCACAATCAATGAAGACAGGCAACTGCAGCTCCTCCACGATAACCTTCAACATTGGAGCCCCAAGGATGCTTTCTAAGACTCCTACTGTACTCCCTGTACAACCACAACTGTGCAAACTTCGAATGAATGCCAACTACAAGTTTGCTGAGGAACCATGGGCAGATCGATATCAAACAACGATGAGTCAGAATATTGAAAGGAGATTGAGGGGTTGGTGGCATGATGCAATAAAGCAACCTCTGTCTCAATGTTGGAAAAGTAAAAGAACCGATCGTTGATATCAGGAAGAAAGCAGGAGGGCATGCCCCCATCTACGTCAATGGTGCTGTGGTGGAGAGTGCCGAGATGGTCAAGGTGCTAAGAGTGACGATCACTGACAAGCTTTCCTGGACTTTCCACATCGGGGCAACAGTCAAGAAGGCACAACAATGTCTCTTTTTCCTCAGGTGGCTTCGGAAATTTGACACGTCCATAAGGACCTTCACCAACCTTCATAGATGCACCACTGAAAGCATACTACCTGGGTGCACGAAGGCCAAGTATGGAAACTTCTCTGCTCAGCACTGTAAGAAACAATCTGGACCATCATGGAAGTCGATCTCCCACCCATGGATAATGGGAACTGCAGATGCTGGAGATTCCAAGATAATAAAATGTGAAGCTGGATGAACACAGCAGGCCAAGCAGCATCTCAGGAGCACAAAAGCTGACGTTTCGGGCCTAGACCCTTCATCCTCTCTGATGAAGGGTCTAGGCCCGAAACGTCAGCTTTTGTGCTCCTGAGATGTTGCTTGGTCTGCTGTGTTCATCCAGCTTCACATTTTATTATCTCCCACCCATGGACTCCAGTTACATTTCTTGTTGCAATATCATCAAAGACCCCACTCACCCTGGAAATGTTGTTTTCCAACCTCTTCTGTCAGGCAGCAAATAGAGAAGCTTGAACACATGCACAAACAGGTTCAAGAGCAGCTTCTTCCCTACCTTTATCAGACTGCTGAATGGACTCTTTAACTTCAAATATCATTTATGTTGCTAATATTGATGATGCTTTGTGCACCTCCTGTGCAGCTGTAACCTGCACGCCTCGCTCCGTCCAAGCACCCCACGTTCTGTATGTCCTCGTTTGCTGTGATCCGCTTGTACTACTCAGAAAACAAAACTTTTCACTGTACTTAGATACATGTAACTACAATAAATCAAATTAAATCAAAGCAGAATTTAGATTTCTTTCTAAAAATAGATTTTAGATTCAAGGTGGTAACAGAGAGTGATGACTCCATGAATAGCACGTGAAACAACTTTCACTGTATATCTGAAACTGTGTCTGTACACCTAATCTGATCTAATCGTTAGGTTAGATTTTGTGGTTTGCCTGGATTTTCAGGTTAATGAATACAGCATTACATATCCTGACATTCTCCTCACCCTGAATGGTTACAAGTCCACCGTACAAAATGTTTTGTCATAACGGCACGGTGGCTCAGTGGTTAGCCTCACAGCCTCACAACGCCAGAGACCCGGGCTTGATTTCAGCCTCTGGCGACTGTCTCTGTGGAGTCTGCACATTCTCCCTGTGCCTGTGTCGGTTTCCTCCAGGTGCTCTGGTTTCCTCCCACAGTCCAAAGACGTGCAGGCTGAGTGGATCGGCCATGCTAAATTGCCCGTAGTGCTCAGCAGTGTGTGGGTTATCGGGGAATGGGTCTGGATGGGATGCTTCATGGGCTGGTGTGGACTTGTTTGGGCCAAAGGGCCTGCTTCCCCACTGTAGGGAATCTAATCTAATATCAGAATCCCTCCATAACCTGGAATCAACCAAAAGAATTTGTTATGAAATCTTGCCTTTGATAAGGGGACCTGAAATGGTGATAGTCTCTCAGTGTGTTTTGACCAGTGCCTTTTTCTCATTGTATTAACAAATCACAATGTTTATCTTCCATTTCCTTTGCAATAAAGACAGACATCGCATTGACTTTGCAATTACCCAGACTCCAGATGAAATGTTTCTGTGATTCATGAGCAAGGACCCACTAATTTCATTCAACTACAGCTTTCTGCAATCATCCCCGATTTTCAGTATTTTTCAGGTCTCCTATTCTTCACAACAAAATGTAGAACCTCAAACTTTTCCACTTTATATTTCACCTGCCAAGTTTTATTTTCCGATTGACGTAACCTGTCCACATTACACTTAGGATTCCCTCTGTCATCCTTACACTTGCTGTCCATCTATTTTAGATCATCCATAAAATGACGACAGAACATTCATTTCTGTCATTGACGTCATTAACATATTTTTAATATCGGTTACGTGAATGAGCCACCATCCGATAGCTTTAACTTTGTAACAATTTGCTGTCTTCTATTGGTTAGTAAATCCTCTGTACATGTTCATGTTCTAATCACACCATTGACTCCTAACTTATCAAACAGCCTTAAACAGCGTGGATGACATTGTGTGATCGAGTGTGTGAGAGTGTGTCAACGTATCTGTATGTCTGTCGGTCTGTGTGTGTTTCTGTGTGTATGTGTGCATCTGCATGTGATCTTCTGTGTCTGTATATGTCTGTGTGTATCCCTGCATGTATGTATTTACGAGTGCATGAATGCGGCGTATCTTATCATGTGTCACTGTCTCTGTGTGTCCATCTTTACATGTGTGCGTGTGTATCAATGTGTCTCAGTAAGTGACTCTGTGCACTGGGGACTCTTGTTTTTGGGGATAAATCCACTGAAATGCAGTTACTCCACATGCCCTTCCTCGTTGCCTGTCCCTCTTGTGCTTACAGTGATACAGGGCTGTTCGCGCCTGTCTCTGGCTGCAATGGGACACAGTATGGTCAGAAAAGTATCAGAGATAATGGGAACTGCAGATGCTGGAGATTCCAAGATAATAAAATGTGAGGCTGGATGAACACAGCAGGCCAAGCAGCATCTCAGGAGCACAAAAGCTGACGTTTCGGGCCTAGACCCTTCATCAGAGAGGGTCTGATGAAGGGTCTAGGCCCGAAACGTCAGCTTTTGTGCTCCTGAGATGCTGCTTGGCCTGCTGTGTTCATCCAGCCTCACATTTTATTATCATGGTCAGAAAAGTGATGGATCAATCCCAGACGCATCGATCACCGGTCTTCCGGGGGAGCGATGGATGAATCTAGTTGGATGAATCGATGACAGCCAAATCCTCCAGGGGGTGTAGATCAATTTCAGTCACATCGCTCACCAGGTCCTCCAGGGAGAATGGATCAATCCCCAGTCACATCGATCTCGAACGGGGAAGCATTTGCCGAAAGCTGCGGTGGACAGAAGTTAGCGGGTCCCAGAGCATGAATCCCAAGAAGATATCCCATCCGAGTCTTCGGTAACAACAAGTTTAAGGCAACGTTGGCTGTCATTGCAAAGAGAATGGAATATAGAAATAGTCAGTTCTGAGGAAGGATCACCGGACCCGAAACCTTCAGTCTGTTCTCCCCTTCACAGATGCTGCCAGACCTGCTGAGCTTTTCCAGCAACTTTGTTCTTGTTCATAGAAATAGTCAGTTCTTGCTAAAACTAAAGCAAGCATTGGCAAGACCGCACTGAAAAACGGAACATTTCTCGTCCCTTTAACGAAGGCAAACTGTGGGAGGCTCTCCAGAGCACATGCTCTTGGTTGATTCCGGGCTACGGAGGGATTTCCTTCGGAGGAAAGATTGCGTGGGTTGGACTTGTAATCAGTGACGTTTAGGAGAATGACAGGAATCTGAATATCTAGTGTTATGTACATTAATTTGGTAATAAAGACAAATAATGAAATCTAACCTCAAGATTAGATTAGATGCAATGTCAGAGTTGCCGAAATACTGTGAAAAGCATTGCTTTGCGTGCTATTTGCAAAGAGTCACCACTTACTGGAGCCACCTTGGATTGAAAACTGATCTGTTGAAAGAAATCTGATTTCTATGAGTCAAGACCTGAACATGATGAAATGAAATTTGCAACCAAATAGCAAACTGGAGCAGCACAATGAGTGCTGTGGAGGGGTAGAATGTTCAGACACTCGTCAGGTGCATTGCAATGGAATGAAATCCATCATAAGGTACTCCACAATGGATGAAAATGGTGATGTGTAATAGAATGGAACAACAATAAAAAGTTATGATATGTTTCAAATTAAATACCTTATGTCTTACCTCAGTGGTTAACAATACTGCCAGGGCATGGGGCCTCATAGTGCAATGGACTCGAGTTCAATTCCAGCCTTGGGTGACTGTGTGGAGTTTGCACATTGTCCCCAGGTGTGCATGGGTTTCTTCTAGGTGCTCCGATTTCCTCCCACAGTCCAAAAATGTACAAGGTAGGTGGATTGGCCATGGGAAATGCAGGCTTGCAGGGCCAGGGTAGGAGAATGGGTCTGGGTGTGATGCTGTTTAGAGAGTCGGGTGTAGAGTTGTTGGGCTGAATGGCCTGTTTCCACACTGTAGGAATGTCGTGAACAGTAAAGAATTGTGATGTATAATTTGCACGGTTATTTACTAATGAAGGAGATGGTGAAATATATCAATAGCAGTGGAGAGTAAATTTAAAGTGGTGTGAAATTTGGCTGAAAGAAGGTGCTGGAAATGTAGACTAGGCTTTGAGCTGAATGAAAGCCTAGCTTGGCCAGTTGGAATGACAGCTTTGAAAGGAAGGAAAGGATGAATTAAAATACAATTGGTAATTATCATCAATATCAAAGAGACATGAAGAAACTGTCAGAGAACTTGAGAGCCTCAGATTTGACATTCTTAGCTCAGAACAAGCTGTGAGATTTCAAATAATTCCAGTGTAGTCTTTTTGCATGAGTGGTCAACAAAGATTCAGAGTACACACTGAAGGGAAATATTAAACTAAAGGCCTTTGGATTAATTACTTTTAAGTTCATTGTAGATTCAAGAAATTGCTCTCAATGATTGGAGTCCAGAACTAGGGGTTGCATTGATAATAAATATTTCATTTTGACCAAGATAGATAGAAACTTATTCCCTGAGGGAGCTGAGAACCTGTGGAAATCTATATCACGGCTAAATTATTGAATATTTTTAGGAAGGCAATTGATAGTCATCTTAGAGCTCAATGGATGAAAGGATATTGGGAGAAAGCTAAGAGCAGGGTACTGAGCTGTAGAATCAGCCGTGATAATATTGAATGGGGGAATAGGTTCGGAGGGCTGAATGGACTAACCCTTCTCGTAAAGAATCTCTACATTTGATTAAGATACCTTCATAAAATCATCTGTGTATGATTAGCAAAAACTGCTGTATTCCTTTAGTTGTTTTGCTCCAGTTGCTGGATCTGTCAAAGCTAAGTACAGGTTACAGTCTCTGTGTCAGTTTGGGAGGCACTATTGCTTTATGGACCTGAGGAGTAACCTTCTCACACCTGTTCAGAAAGAGCTGCCGGAGGAAGTGGCAAAGTCAAATATAATTACAACCTTTAAAAGGCATCTGTGATATGAATAGGACGGATTTAGAGGGATATGAGGCAGACATTTTGTAAATAGGTCTCGGGCAGTTTGAAATCTGTATACAGCGTGGATGAAGTGAACCAAGGTGTCTATTTCCATGTGGTAAAATCCAGTGTCTCTATGACTGTAAGATTCCTGCAATGAATTGCTCACGGTGATTGTCCTGTTATCGCGTCCCTCATGGTTTCAACTTTCTCTTTGCTGTTTTGCTATCAAGCCTCAGAACTGAATAATTCTAATGCGACAGGGACTTAATATCCCTGTGACAATATATTTCCCAAAACAAATCAGAAGTAACAACAATGTAAGTTTCAAATCTCCCTTGGAATCTGAAAGGGTATAAAATAGTGTCTCCGAACACATTCATACCGTGTTTAATTCAAAGGGTTTGAGTCCATTCCCCGGGAACACACCCTACATACACAAAATGCTAGAATTGTTTAGCATTGTTGATAAGGTATATTACATCACTATTGCTGCTGTTGGCATCCCTGGTAAGTTATTTTTCTTTCAATTCGTTCATGGAATGATGGCACCACTGTTTAGAGATTTATTGCCTATCAGTAGTCAAGAGTCAACCAATTTGCTGTCGGCCTGGAGTCTCCTGTCAGCCAGACCAGGTAAGGATGGCAGTTACCTTCCCTAAACAACATCAGTGAGTCAGATAGATTTTCCTACTTTTGACAATGGATTCATGGAAATCAGTAGAGTCTTAATTCCATATTATTTTTTCATTGAATTCAAATCCAACATCAGCCTTGGAGGATACAAATCTGGGTATTCAGGACATTACTGCGATCTCTGGATGAATAGTGCAGTGATACTGTCACTAGACCATTGCCCTCCCTCAACATAACTTTTAAGATTGCATGAATCTGTGCAGTGGAATACAGTGCCACAGGGCTTCTATTTAGCTCGAAGTATTTGCGATTGTAGAGTTGGATTAGCTGCGTGTTAGTTTGGCACTGCCATTGTCGAATAGCATTATCAGGATTGTTGTAAGTTTTGATTTTACCTGGTGTGGGTCTTTAAACTGAGTAGATTACTTGCAGGGAAGCCTTTTCTTGATGAATAAATATAATCCCCTGCAAAGTGGATTTTTGCTCTGTTGAATAATAAAGGTTTTTCTTTCTTTCACTGATATATGCTAATCCTGATGGGTTACACTAATGGAAAGCAGCAAAACAAATTTGTTGACACATTACCTGTACCGAGTGTGTTTTTCCAGTCTTCAACACAAAATGAAATGTACCATAGTTTCCAAAAATGCTTACATTTATTTGAAGTTGGTTAATTCCTTTCCCAACAACATTTCTGTAATTGATCACTTGTCAGTGCTGCCTCTTATGTTTGGTCTATTCTACCAAATGAGTCCTAGCTACAGCTATTCATTATTTTACGATGCAACTAAGTAACCTTTGACTGACCATTTACTGTCTGAAACTCACTCTCACTCCTCACGAGAAAGCTTCCTTTTTGCTCACTGTATCAGAAGAGACACGTTGAACTGAATAGTATACAATCGTTTTTAAACTCAACAGAGATCAGATTTGTAATTAGGACGTAAATGTTGTCGAATTTTTTTTAAAAATTCCCTACTTGAGTGTACACAATTCTGTGCAATAAATTCCTTTGCATTCAGATAATCGGGAGATAGCAGACAATTTACAGCAATGAAAGTAACATCAGTCAACTTTTAAGTGCTGCCACTTAGTTTGACATGAGTAGCTCCAAATCCTGATATAATGTGATCAATATTATTTATTTCTGTGCTCTGTTGCTTAAGATTTTCCCAAAACTTATCTCACATTCAATGGTAGTAGTTGCCTTCATAACTCCAGGTGTAAGTAAGTCCAATTTTCTCACAGCATTCTGACTAAAATTACTTCTGGTGATTACCATGTCCAACTTATCAGTGGCTAAGGCTTGATAAACTCAAAGATCACATTCCCTTACAAGGAAACTGAACTTAGTTATATTTGCACAGTCATCCTCGGAATTGTTCTATGGAGCACAAGTAGGTCTCTGTCAATAAGCAGCTTACATCAGAACGAAGGAATTATGAACCAGAGAAGACAATTCAGCTTTTTGAGTCTGTGCTGCCATGTAACAAGACCATGGCTGATCTTATTGTGGTCTCAGCCCCACTTTCCTGAATGTTTCCCAAAGTCTTTTCGCCTGTCTTCAGAAACCTATCTATTTTGTCATGAATCTGTTGACTGATTTTGGGCGGTGAGTTCCACATTTTCACAACCCTCTGAGAGAAGTAGTTTGTCCTCATCTCAGTTTTGAAACTACCCCCTCTCACTCGATGTCGATGACCTCTTGTACCAGACTGTCCTATTAGGGGGAATATCTGTTGAACGTCCATATTATCAATGTGCTTTTATACCTCAATCCTTCTCATCCTTCTGACCTCCAGCGAGTATAGCCCAAGCTATTCAACCATGACAGTCCTTCTTCCCCTGGAATGAACCTGGTGAAACTCCTCTGAACCGTCTCCAGGGCCACGACATTCTTCGGCTTTTTTAAAAAATGAAACATCGTTCAATCCCTTCAGTCTTTCCATGTATTTATAATCCATCAGTGAATAATCATTCTTCTGAAGGATTTGCAGTTTCCCCACTGTCAGAGCGCATGTTTCTGCAATATGGCTTTCAGGCCTGCCCACCGTGCTGAGTGATGGATACCTAAGTTGCAGTTTCAACTTTATGTCACGTATCACTTTTTATTCGCTTGCTGGCGCAATTAACCACAGTATTTTCTTTTTCATTTTGCTCCATGAGTTTTGAAGCAAAATGTTGCTGATGCTGGAAATGTGAAACAGACACAGACAGAAACTGACAAAACATGCACACAATTCAGAAGAAGTCATACTGAACTCGAAACCTTAGTTATGTTTCTGTCTCCACAAATGTTGCCAGATCCGCTGAGATTCTGCAGCATTATCTGTGCTTGTTCCACAAACTGCAATGTGCATTGATTTTCTTTTTCAGAAATCTTTGAAATTCATTGCATCTCCGATTACATTGCCATTTATATCTGAATTTATTTTTGTTTTGCCTTAGTTTTCTTTGATGAATACATTCTTAGATGTCGTCGAGGCAAAGTTCATGGTACGGTCAGTATCTCTTCAGAAGCTAAGGCTGGTAGATCCCACTTGTAATTTCTTAGCTCAGTTCCCTGAAACCCGCATTCCTGTTGGAAGGTTTTACGCCCTGACCAGCTGTGCACATGTTCACACAAGTACTGTCCTGCTCCTGGTGTGGGTGTGGAATTCCTAATACCAATGAAATGATTGCATCTAGCATCGTTTTAAATTGTATCGTCTCTTTTATCGGAGTTTTTTTTAGTCTGAGCTAATGTGGTTTGAAACTTTTCTGGGACAGCGGAAACACGGCATCTCTCCCCCCACCTACTTTGTCAATGTGGTCAGTCCTTTTTTTGGTCCTGAACGAAAGTAAGTACTTTGAAATCGGTCGTTTTTTTCCGTATTGCTCGCTGTTCATCTAATCGCGGCTTCTCTACTTCAAGTTCTTTGGGAAACTACTCACTAACATCTCTCAAAATCACATTGGCTCTGCTGAAATTCTGATTTAACGTCCTCACCTATTTCACCTACTGCAAGTGTTTAATTCGCTCGTCCCGTTTGTTGTTGCTTTTATTTGAATTTTCAGATGCAACTTCCGCACCTCTTGTCCACAATGTAACTTTCCCCAGGTGACAATGTCCCTCTACTACACTGTTCCGGCCGTCCCATGGTATGACAGCATTTCATACATCGCTGACATTGGGATTCGCCGACGTTTCTCACTGTCTACAACAGGCCACTTCTCGTGCAGCCTTCATTGAAGACAGGCTTAAATCATTGTGCCACAGAAAGGGACAGTTTCAAACACAACCCTGCAGGAAGAGCGATCAGCCCCCATGATGTGTGATCGGATCCAGCACGCCTATTCAGTCAAAAGAACTCAATGAATATTGTTGGATTTTGGGTGAAGTATATGCGTCCATTTTTCAAAATGAATCCTTCTGTGGCTATGAATCTGGAGGGAAGATGATCCTCCATCTCCCTTTGTATTCCATCGCTGACGCTTGTGACTTGCTCTTGGCAACTTTTGGATGGAAATGACGGTCATTTGTGACCGTTTTTAAAAAACTTGTTCTGATTATACTCTGCAATGTCACTGGAAGCTGAAGTGAAAGGTGAACCCAAAGCTTTGGCTCAGAGACAAATGACCCCACACCTTCACCATCACACGACCTTGAACTGTATTGCCTCCACATTGAACGCATTCATCGTCAGCGTCCCTGCCACATCAAGCGAGGTGTCATTAAGTTTCTTTCGGTATTTTTGTCTCAATATTCATAAGTGACTCTCTGATCCTCTCCTTGATCGGCGAAGAAACCCTATCTCATTCCACTGTAATCGTCTAATTCAAGGGATGCTCAATAATTCAGCTGCTTGATTCAGATGCTCAATTCCGCTCAAGACAATCTTGTGAAACTCGAAATTATTTTCATGGCAGTTTCTCAGCACTCGCCCCCATGACCCTAAAGTGTGCAATAAGGACCTCCATTACTTGAAACTATTAATTACAGGGTGTTCAATTGTTTCACATGTTACCTCAATTCAGTCTACAGCTATGATCTGGAGCTATCGTTAACCTATCAGTCACATTTTACTATGTATCAGACTTCCATGCCTTAGATTCAGGTGCTCTTAGTCTTATATTCTCAAAACAGAACAATCCACATTTCGACAAACCTCGCTGCTGTTTAGAGCATAACAACATCATGTGTTTGTCCGGGTGATATTTGTTGGTAATGGAAGATATCAGACATGTACTTTTGTGAATATAAAGTATTTGGACTTGTTTTTGCAAATGGGTTTCTCTCTGTCTACACTACCAGCTGTTTGTTCTCCACTCCAAGCATCTAACAATCACTTTCAGTCATTTTCTCATGCGAAAGACTTCTTCTGTTTCTTCTTATGTTCAGGGCGAACTTTGCTGAATTGTTGTGTCAATTGACAGCTCATTTGTTTATCACGATGCTCATGAATTATGCATATTTCAGATTCTCAATGATTATCACCTGCCCTCATACAGCATGAACTGTCCTATTTTCCGATTGCCATCTGGAGTTCTATCGGTTGGTGGGGTGAGACATGATTCTGGGCAAAGTGTTTGTAAACTGCATGTAATTCCATGACATCTTGTATTGTGAGCATGTTAAAATGTGTCCTTACGTCATGTAGATTCATAGTCCTTCGCTAGGATAATAGCTTGATTCATTGTTGGGAACATGGGAAGGAACTACGCAGTCTGGTACACTAGTTATGTTTTTGTTTTGTTTCGGTGAGCAGAGATGATGGTGAAGTCAACAGAGCATGTCAATCTCATTCTGTGTGCAACAGTAACATATCCAAATAACCATTCTGCACCTCCACAAATGTTTTGCAGTAATTCATGTTCAATGACGACACATCCACTTGTATTTTTTTTAAATTGAGATGACGCAGCTTAATGTGGGATGGAATCTCGATTAAGTTCATTTCAAATTTTAAGATGCTTATAGAAATGTACAGCATAGTACAGGCCCTTCGACCCATGATGTTGTGCCGTGGAATAATCCTAATCCAAAAATAAAATAACCTAACCTACATTCCCCTCAATTCACTGCTGTCCATGTGCATGTCCAGCAGTCGCTTAAATGTCACTAATGACTCCGCTTCCACAACTACCACTGGTAAACTATTCCATGCGCTCACAACTCTTCTTCCTGACCACATTTATTTTTCGGCTAAAATCAAACCATTGCCATCTTGACTCAAAGAGATGATTGTTCAGCCTACAATTTCTGAACTTGTGTCAATTCTTCATCTTACAGTTAACACACTGTCAATTGTGATCCTGTCCCTCGGAAAATGTGGCCTCTCCAGATGCACCACTCATTACCTCGTAGCCATGGCAACAGCGGATCTGATGGTCATCATCACTGATGTTATACTGTATCAGCTAAATCACTACTTTTACCAGGGATCGTTCCTGCATCTTACACCAGCGTGCATTGTGATTGACTTCCTGCTTTTTGTGAGTTCAGACTGTTCTGTCTGGTTCACTGTCACTTTCTCCGCTGACCGGTTTGTGACCATTTGTTGCCGGAAGCTGAAACTGAAATACTGTACTGTGAAAACAGCAGCTGTTATTCTTTCAACAGCCTGCACTGTATTCTTTCTAAAAAATGTTCCCATTTTCATTATACGGGAAACTAAGATTGTGGTTGACAATGTACACTGGTCTTGTCAAATGAAGCCAAGTTATTATACTGAAGTCGGGTGGGTAGTTTATGACTGGTTTGATAAAGTGTTAACACCATTACTCCCATTCATTTTAGTTTTGCTCTTCAACGCTCTGACAGTCAGATCCATTTTAATCGTGAATCGGATCCGTAGAGGATTGAGGAGTCAGAACACGGAAGAGAAGCATAGTGACCCTGAGATGGAAAGCAGAAGAAAGTCAATGATTTTACTGTTCGCCATATCTAGCAGCTTCATACTGCTGTGGTCACCCTATGTAATAAATTTTTTATATTATCGGATTGCAGCAATCGATCCCAGATTTTACAATGACAGCTTGCACATTTTTGAAAGAGTTGGATATATGCTGCTGAGTCTGAATTGTTGCACAAATGCGTTCATTTATGGAGTAACTCAGTCTAAGTTCAGGAAACAGTTCATTAGATTTGTAAAATACCCATTGGCTTCAATCAAGTGAATCTTTACTTTGAAAATGAATTGACAACAATCTGTAAGCCAATACCGTAAACCCCTGCTTTGATGAGTGCAGAACTGAGTAATAAACATCTGTCAAATGATTTGTATTGAACGTTTGTTCCAATGAAAGACCGAACAGTGGCGTGGGGTCACTCCCCACTGAACGTTTTACTTCGGATTGCCATGATATTGAGTTCCGATTTTTAACCTTCAGCTGATGTTAGCGTAATGATTAATTTGTTAAGAAAGCTATGCCATTGCAGCATCCACAAAAATAAAGAAAGTTCTCAATAAATGGACTGGCAGAAATGAATTAGGCAGATTGCATTCCATCAAATAGTTAGCATCGAATCAAACCATCAAACACCCCTTGGTGCTGTCGTTCTATAATAACCGCATAACATTTGTAGGCCTCATTTCAGGCTTGTTTTGCAATAGCCTTTTCTGGATGTGACTTTGCTCGCTGAGCTGGAAGGTTCGTTTTCAGACGTTTCGTCACCATTCTAGATAACATCATCAGTGAGCCTCCGGTGAAGCGCTGGTGTTGTGTCCCGCTTTCTATTTATCTGTTTAGGTTTCCTTGGGTTGGTGATATCATTTCCTGTGTTGGTGATGTCATTTCCTGTTCTTTTTCTCAGCGGGTTGTAGATGGGCTCCAAATCAATGTGTTTGTTGATAGAATTCCGGTTGGAATGCCATGCTTCTAGGAATTCTCGTGTGTGTCTCTGTTTGGCTTGTCCTAGGATGGATGTGTTGTCCTAATCAAAGTGGTGCCCTTCCTCATCGGTATGTAAGGATACGAGTGATAGTGGGTCATGTCTTTTTGTGGCTAGTTGATGTTCATTGACATTCATTGAAGTTCATGAACATCAATTAGCCTCAAAAAGACATGACCTACTATCACTAGTATCCTTACTTTCAGATTAGGAAGGACACCACTTTGATTGGGACAACACATCCATCCTAGGACAAGCCAAACAGAGACATGCACGAGAATTCCTAAAAGCATTGGAACTCCATGGATACTTGGATACTGGCCTTCCAAGTCCAGTCTTCCCACTATCTCACAATGTTAACAGACACCCTCATTAACTATCCTTGTCGGGATTCTATGATGATGATATTCTATGATGATGATTATGGTCGAGGTTACCTTAAAATATTTTGAGGGGCTTTGGTCTGCTCTGTAACAGTCCCTTGTTCCTGCTGTCTCCCCATACTCCCTGATTCATTTTAACTGTTATGGAAACATGGCTGTAAGGTAAGGACTGAGAACTGAAAATTCCAGGATATTCAAGTTTTGGTAGGATAGACAAGGAGTTGGAGGTGTGCTGATAAATGGGACAGGATGGACTCAGTACATTGATAAGGGGAGAACGGAAGAGCATTGAATAAAATCAGTTCTGAGGAAGGCTGACTGGACCCGAAACATTAACTCTCCACAGATTCAATTTCTGTTTATGTTTCTGATTTAAAGCACCTGCAGTTTCTTCAGTTTTTAATGAATAGAATCTGATCTAAGAAACAGCAAGAGGCATCAGATGTTGGAGTCATTTACAGGCCACCAAACAATACTGGTAGTTTGCTGCCTGGTATAAATTAGCAGATAAAACAAGCTTGTAGCAGGGCCAACACAGCTATCATGTGGGTGACTTCAATCTTTGTAAAGACTGGGAAAACTAACTGAGCTCTAAGGCTGTGGAAGATGAGATTCTACGGTTCTTTAGGGATGGCGAGGAGTCAGTTAGAGGTTTGCATCTAGTGTTGTGGAATGAAAAAGGACTAATTGATAATCATGTTGTCAAAAAATAAATTTGAGATGAATGGCCACAATTTTGTAATTTTTTTTAAACTGATGCAGCTGAGTCTGAAACAAGGGTAAATTTGAACAAGGTGATTGGGAAAATATACTAAAAGGCATGCTTGCACATATGGAATAGAGAATCTTTAATAACTATTACATGGCTTATGGGAACTAAATATTCTGTCAATGTGCAAATACTCAAAAAACAAAGTTCACTGTACAAAGCTGACAAAGATTTGGATTGTATAAGTTTAAAAGAAAACACTTAAAGTGGCCAGAAATAGTATAAACTTCCCAATCCTCAAATTTATTGGCATATGCAATGAAAGATCAAAAATACAGCAAGGAAACCAAGAATGGAATATGAATTCAATCAACAATTAAATATAAAAATGGATAGTAAAAGCTTCTGCGGGTAAATTGATAGATCTTTGACAAACATGGATCTATTAAAGGAAGAGTGTGGAAAAATTATTTAAAAAATAGAGAAATTACAGAAAAGTTACATAATTCCTTTTGACTTATTTTCACGCAGGGATGTAAGTGTCACTGGCTGAGCCAGTATTTATTGTTGTCCGCTCGATACAAGCCCTAAGAACATAAGGATATCAACAGCATAAGATCTACGAGTCATTCAGCACCTTGGATCTGCTCCACCATTCAGTACAATCATGGCTGATCTCATCTTGGCCTTAACTCCACCCTCCGCCTGCTCCCCATAACCCTTCAAGATGATAATAATTAAACATCTGTCTATCACCTTTTTAAATGTATTCATTGTCCCAACATCCATTATACTCCACCATACACAACTTATTGCCCATCCCTCATTATCCTTTAAGAACATAGTGGTGAGCTGCCTTCTTGAAATGCTGCAGTCCATGTCCTGTAGGTAGATCCACAAAGCTGACAATGATTTGGATTGTATAAGTTTAAAAGAAAACACTTAAAGTGGCCAGAAATAGTATAAACTTCCCAATCCAAATTAAAAATCTGTCTGTCACCTTTTTAAATCTATTAATTGTCCCAACATCCATTATACTCTACCATACACCACATTGCCCATCCCTCGTTATCCTGTAAGAACATGGTGGTGAGCTCCCTTCTTGAAATGCTGCAGTCCATGTCCTATACGTAGATCCACAATGCTGTTAGGGAGGGAGTCCAAGAACTTGACCGAGCAACACTTAAGGAATGGTGAAATATCTCCAAGTCAGGAAGGTGAGAGTTTTGGAGGGGAACTTGGGGATTGTGTTCAGATGTTTCTTCTGTTCCCATCCTTCTCAATGGAAGTGGTCATGAGTTTGGAAGATGCTCTCTGAGGATTTTTGGGGAATTTCTGCAGTGCATCTTGTAGATGGAACCTACTGCTGTTACTGATCTTCTGTGGTGGAGGGAGTGGACGTTTCTGGATGTTGTGCCAATTAAATGGGTTGCTTAATATGGGCATTATGTGAGTATACCACTGGTTGGTAAAGTTCCTGTCAAATATTTACCACATAGTTCACAGTAGGTGGTATATTACTCAAGAATGATTTTGTTTTTGTTGTCCAAATGTTCAACTGGTATTTCATTGAATATTCCTCAGGGGCCAATGATTGGCAATAACAAACCTGGTCAAAAGAGAAGTGTAGGAGGGCTAGCAAGGAGCAGCACCAAATATACTTAAAACAAGGAGTCAGTCTAGTAACATCATAACACAGGATTGCTCAACAGTGGGAGCTCAACTTGTGATAGGCAGAGCTAAGTGATCCTACACCAGTCCTTCCACATCCTGTTGGGACTGGTGATGGACAATTAATCAACCAAATAGGGAAGGGCACTCACCTCTATTGTTAACGACTGGGGGATCCCAACCCAACAGTCCAAAAGATAAGGCTGAAGCATCTGCAACACCTTCAGCCAAAAGTGCCAGATGGGTGACACATGAGATTCCAAGCATCATGAATTTTTGCCACTAACCTATTTGACTTACACAATGTGATGTCAACGAATGATTGAAGGTACATGATATTGCAATGGTCATGGACTCCTGTAACTATTGTACTGAAGATCTGTACTCCAAAAATAGTCACACCCCAAGCCATATTGTTCCAGTTTATTGTCTGCTGAAACAGTCAATACAGGGACTACTGAGGAGGAGTGTTATCCCCAATAACATACACTATTAATACTCCATAATACTGAGTTATCACTACAAAATTATGGCATTTAAGCAAGATCACAACTGCAACGGAAGTACATGATTTGCCGGCAGAGAAAGTGGGTTTGAGGCTTATAGCTGTCAAACTCTTCTGCTGGGTTCACACAAGCACAAGGCTGAATGATCTGCATTGGCACTGTACATTTCTATCATTCTGCAATTCAACACTCTCTCATGGAAAACAATGAAATCAGGCACAATTTGCTGTTAGATATACAGTTCAGTTTTATGTTATCGCCATCAATTAAGCCTAGGGCAGGTACAGCAATGGTGTTAAACAGAGGAAAACATATTCTGCACTGTCCCTATCAAACATACCCAGGACAAGTCGAGCATGGGGTTAGATATAGAGCAAAGCTTTCTTGACACTGTCACCATCAAACACTCTTAGGAGACGTACTGCACAAGGTTAGATACAAACTATAACTTCGTCTTCTTTTTTGAACAGAAAGTAAATGTTCCTCAACGCTATCTTCTTCAAACAGATCCTTGGACAGGGGCAGCATGGCATTAGATACAGGGTGAAGCTCTCTCCCCTCTTTTAAACTGAATGTAAAGCTATGTCTGCTCTGACCCCATCAAACATTTCCAGGACAGCGACAGCACACAGCTTGATGCAAAATAAAGCTTTCTCTATACTGTCCCCAATGAACACTCCCAGTACAGGCACAGTACAAGATTAGAAATAGAGGAAAGCCCCCTTTACGCTGTTCCCATCTCACATTCCCAAGACAGGTACCGAATAAGGCCAGGTATGGCCATGTCTACTCTCTTAAACTGAAAATAAAGATCCCACTACCCTTTTAAACTGAAATTAAAACTTCATGACACTGACCCTATCATACACTTCCAAAACAGGAACAGCATGGGCTTAGATATAGAGTAAAGCTCTCTTAACACTGGCCCCCATCAAACAGTCCCAGGAGAGGCACAGAACAAAGATTAGAAACAAAGCAAAGCTTTCTAGACACCGTCCCAAACAGTCCCAGGGCAAGAACAACAAGACATTAGATAGAGAGTAAATTTCCCTGTATACTTTTAACATGACTGTACAGCAACCTGTCTTCTCGGAACTGAGATTAATTCCCCGGCTACATTGTCTCCATCAAACATTTCCAGGAAAGGTGCAACTGGGTTTAACAAAAGAGGAAAACTCTGCCTACCCTGGAGTCTCTATCAAACACTCCCAGGACAGCGACAGTACATGGTTAAATTACAGAGTAAAGCACACTCTATTTTTTTAAACTTCTTCTTTTAAACTGAAATTAATGCTACCATTACATATCCTTAGCAAATGCTCCATTTACATTGTCTCCACCAAGCACTCCCAGCATAGGATACAGCATGGGGTTGGACACAAAGTGAAGCTCCTTCTACTGTTCTAAACTGAAAATAAATAGGAAGTAAAGTGCTCTCAACACCTTTCCATTAAATATGCCCAGCACAGGGGCATCATGAGGCTAGACGCAATGTCAAGCTTTCACATCACAGCACTATTCCGATCAGACACTCCCAGGATAGGCATAGCATGGAGTTAGATACAGAGAAAAGCTCAAAACAATTTCTCATCAAACATCAGAGATAATGGGAACTGCAGATGCTGGAGAATTCCAAGATAATAAAATGTGAGGCTGGATGAACACAGCAGGCCAAGCAGCATCTCAGGAGCACAAAAGCTGACGTTTTGGGCCTAGACCCTTCATCAGAGAGGGAGATGGGGAGAGGGAACTGGAATAAATAGGGAGAGAGGGAGAGGCGGACCGAAGATGGAGAGTAAAGAAGATAGGTGGAGAGAGTATAGGTGGGGACGTAGGGAGGGGATAGGTCAGTCCAGGGAAGACGGACAGGTCAAGGAGGTGGGATGAGGTTAGTAGGTGGCTGGGGGTGCGGCTTGGGGTGGGAGGAAGGGATGGGTGAGAGGAAGAAGCGGTTAGGGAGGCAGAGACAGGTTGGACTGGTTTTGGGATGCAGTGGGTGGGGGGGGAAGAGCTGGGCTGGTTGTGTGGTGCAGTGGGGGGAGGGGACGAACTGGGCTGGTTTAGGGATGCAGTAGGGGAAGGGGAGATTTTGAAACTGGTGAAGTCCACATTGATACCATTAGGCTGCAGGGTTCCCAGGCGGAATATGAGTTGCTGTTCCTGCAACCTTCGGGTGGCATCATTGTGGCAGTGCAGGAGGCCCATGATGGACATGTCATCTAGAGAATGGGAGGGGGAGTGGAAATGGTTTGCGACTGGGAGGTGCAGTTGTTTGTTGCGAACTGAGCGGAGGTGTTCTGCAAAGCGGTCCCCAAGCCTTCGCTTGGTTTCCCCAATGTAGAGGAAGCCGCACCGGGTACAGTGGATGCAGTATACCACATTGGCAGATGTGCAGGTGAACCTCTGCTTAATGTGGAATGTCATCTTGGGGCCTGGGATAGGGGTGAGGGAGGAGGTGTGGGGACAAGTGTAGCATTTCCTGCGGTTGCAGGGGAAGGTGCCGGGTGTGGTGGGGTTGGAGGGCAGTGTGGAGCGAACAAGGGAGCCACGGAGAGAGTGGTCTCTCCGGAAAGCAGACAGGGGAGGGGATGGAAAAATGTCTTGGGTGGTGGGGTCGGATTGTAAATGGCGGAAGTGTCGGAGGATGATGCGTTGTATCCGGAGATTGGTAGGGTGGTGTGTGAGAACGAGGGGGATCCTCTTAGGGCGGTTGTGGCGGGGGCGGGGTGTGAGGAATGTGTTGCGGGAAATACGGGAGACGCGGTCAAGGGCGTTCTCGATCACTGTGGGGGGAAAGTTGCGGTCCTTAAAGAACTTGGACATCTGGGATGTGCGGGAGTGGAATGTCTTGTCGTGGGAGCAGATGCGGCGGAGGCGGAGGAATTGGGAATGGGGGATGGAATTTTTGCAGGAGGGTGGGTGGGAGGAGGTGTATCCTAGGTAGCTGTGGGAGTCGGTGGGCTTGAAATGGACATCAGTTACAAGCTGGTTGCCTGAGATGGAGACTGAGAGGTCCAGGAAGGTGAGGGATGTGCTGGAGATGGCCCAGGTGAACTGAAGGTTGGGGTGGAAGGTGTTGATGAAGTGGATGAACTGTTCGAGCTCCTCTGGGGAGCAAGAGGCGGCGCCGATACAGTCATCAATGTACCGGAGGAAGAGGTGGGGTTTGGGGCCTGTGTAGGTGCGGAAGAGGGACAGTTCCACGTAACCTACAAAGAGGCAGGCATAGCTGGAGCCCATGCGGGTGCCCATGGCCACCCCCTTAGTCTGTAGGAAGTGGGAGGAGTCAAAAGAGAAGTTGATGTGTGTGAGGACGAGTTCAGCTAGGCGGATGAGAGTGTCGGTGGAGGGGGACTGGTCGGGCCTGCGGGATAGGAAGAAGCGGAGGGCCTTGAGGCCAGCTCCATGCGGAATTCCACTCCCACACATCCCAGATGTCCAAGTTCTTTAAGGACCGCAACTTTCCCCCCACAGTGATCGAGAACGCCCTTGACCGCGTCTCCCGTATTTCCCGCAACACATCCCTCACACCCCGCCCCCGCCACAACCGCCCCAAGAGGATCCCCCTCGTTCTCACACACCACCCGACCAACCCCCGGATACAACGCATCATCCTCCGACACTTCCGCCATTTACAATCCGACCCCACCACCCAAGACATTTTTCCATCCCCTCCCCTGTCTGCTTTCCGGAGAGACCACTCTCTCCGTGACTCCCTTGTTCGCTCCACACTGCCCTCCAACCCCACCACACCCGGCACCTTCCCCTGCAACCCCAGGAAATGCTACACTTGTCCCCACACCTCCTCCCTCACCCCTATCCCAGGCCCCAAGATGACATTCCACATTAAGCAGAGGTTCACCTGCACATCTGCCAATGTGGTATACTGCATCCACTGTACCCGGTGCGGCTTCCTCTACATTGGGGAAACCAAGCGAAGGCTTGGGGACCGCTTTGCAGAACACCTCCGCTCAGTTCGCAACAAACAACTGCACCTCCCAGTCGCAAACCATTTCCACTCCCCCTCCCATTCTCTAGATGACATGTCCATCATGGGCCTCCTGCACTGCCACAATGATGCCACCCGAAGGTTGCAGGAACAGCAACTCATATTCCGCCTGGGAACCCTGCAGCCATATGGTATCAATGTGGACTTCACCAGTTTCAAAATCTCCCCTTCCCCTACTGCATCCCTAAACCAGCCCAGTTCATCCCCTCCCCCCACTGCACCACACAACCAGCCCAGCTCTTCCCCCCCACCCACTGCATCCCAAAACCAGTCCAACCTGTCTCTGCCTCCCTAACCGGTTCTTCCTCTCACCCATCCCTTCCTCCCACACCAAGCCGCACCCCCAGCCACCTACTAACCTCATCCCACCTCCTTGACCTGTCCGTCTTCCCTGGACTGACCTCTCCCCTCCCTACCTCCCCACCTATACTCTCTCCACCTATCTTCTTTACTCTCCATCTTCGGTCCGCCTCCCCCTCTCTCCCTATTTATTCCAGTTCCCTCTCCCCATCCCCCTCTCTGATGAAGGGTCTAGGCCCGAAACGTCAGCTTTTGTGCTCCTGAGATGCTGCTTGGCCTGCTGTGTTCATCCAGCCTCACATTTTATTATCTTGGAATGCTCATCAAACATTCCCAGGACAGGGACAGCACAGGGTAATGTTTCAATAAAAACCAAAAGAACTGTGGATGCTGTAAATCAGGAACAAAAACTAAGTTCCTGGAAATGCTCAGCTGGTCTGACAGCATCTGTGAAGGAGAAAACAGAGTTAATGTTTTGGGTCCAGTGACCCTTCCTCAGAACTGATGGTGGCTGGGAAAATGTCAGTTTATATGTAGAACATAGGGAGGTGGGTGGAGTAGGGAGTAAATGATAGGATAGAGCCCAAAGAGAGAGTAAGACAGTTGGACAGACAAGGGAGTTGCTAATGATCAGGCTGGGAGGGTGAATAGTTGTTAATGAGGACTGTTAGTGACTAACAACAGGGGGTGTGTAATGGCAGGCTGTGTGGTAACAGGGCCTGGTGTGTGTGGAGTTGGGGGCTGGGACATGGGAGCGTTTAGGCCCTAAAATTATTGAACTCAGTATTGAGTCCGTAGGGCTGTAGGGTCCCCAAGCGGAAAATGATTGTTGTTGTTCCTCCAGAGAGAGAGATGTTGGCCAGGGAGCAGGGTGGTGCATTGAAGTCGCAGGCAACAGATAGTTCAGGGTCTTTTTTGAGAGTAGAACGTAGATGTGCTGCAAAGCAGCCGCCAGGTCTACGCTTCGTTTCCCCAAAGTAGAGGAGACCACATTGTGAGCAGCGAATGCAATAGGCTAGATTCTGGGAAGTGCAGGTGAAGTGTTGCTTCTCCTGGAAGGTATGTTTGGGCCCTTGGATACTCGGGAGGGAGGAGGAAAATGGACAGGTGTTGCACCTTCGCTGGTTACACCCATGTTCTAAGGACAGAACTGTTAGGACATGCTTTGAAGTTGCTCCATCATTCAATACGGCCATGGCTGTAGTGGGTTGAATCTCAAACAATGACAAGAAAGGACCTCTCATATATTCGAGTTGATCTTCGGCTGCACCTTCTCTGTAACTGTAGCAATAACAATATATTCTTCGGTAACGAGAAGTGCAGATGCTGGAGAATCTGAGATGACAAAGTGTGTAGCTGGATGAACACAGCAGGCCAAGCAGCATCTTAGGAACAGAAAAGCTGATGTTTCAGGCCTAGACACTTCATCAGAAAAGGGGGAGGGGGAGGAGTTCTGAAATAAATAGGGAGAGACGGGGAGGCGGATCGAAGATGGATGGAGGAGAAGATAGGTGGAGAGGAGACAGACAAGTTAAAGAGGTGGGGATGGAGCCAGTAAAGATTACTGTAGGTGGGGAGTTGGGGAGGTGATAGGTCAGTCGATGGAGGATGGACAGGCCAAGGCGGTGGGATGAGGTTAGTAGGTAGGAAATGGGGGTGCGGCTTTAGGTGGGAGGAGGGGATATGTGAGAGGAAGAACAGGTTAGGGAGGCAGCGACGAGCTGGGCTGGTTTTGGGATGTGGTGGGGGCAGGGGAGATTTTGAAGCTTGTGAAATCGACATGGGAACCCTGCAGCCCAGTTGTATCAAAGCAGAATATGTGCTAATGTTTCTGCAACCTTCGGGTGGCATCGTTGTGGCACTGTAGGAGGCCCAGGATGGAAAAGTCATCTGAGGAATGAGAAGGAGTGTTGAAATGGTTCGCAACTGGGAGGTGCAGTTGTTTATTGTGAACCGAGCGTAGATGTTCTGCAAAGCAGTCCACAAGCCTCCGCTTGGTTTCCCCAATGTAGAGGAAGCTACAACGGGTACAGTGGTTGCAGTATAGATGTGCAGGTGAACATCTTTTTGATGTGAAAAGTATTCTTGGGGCCTGGGATGAGGGTGAGGGGGGAGGTGTAGGGGCAGGTGTAGCACTTCCTGTGGTTGCAGGGGAAAGTGCCGCGTGTGGTGGGGCTGGAGGGGAGTGTGGAGCGGTCAAGGGAGTCGCGGAGAGTGTGGTCCTTCTGCAAAGCAGACAAGGGTGGGGAAGGAAAAATATCTTTGGTGGTGGGTTCAGATTGCAGATGGCAGAAGTGTTGGAGGATGATGTGTCGGACACTTGGATACAGGGGCACTTTTCCCTGCAACCGCAGGAAGTGCTACACCTGCCCCCAAACCTCCACCCCCACCCACATCCCAGGCCCCAAGAAGTCTTTCCACATTAAGCAGATGTTCACCTGCACATTTGCTAATGTGGTATATTGCATCCGCTGTTACCGTTGTGGCATCCTCTACATCAGGGAAACCAAGCGGAGGCTTGGGGACCACTTTGTAGAAAACCTACGCTCGGTTCACAATAAACAACTGCACCTCCCAATTGCAAACCATTTCAACTGCCCCTCCCATTCCTTAGACGACATGTCCATCCTGGGCCTCCTGCAGTGCCACAATAATGCCACCCGAAGTTTGCAGGAACAGCATCTCACATTTCGCTCGGGAACCCTGCAGCCCAACAGTATCAATGTGAACTTCACTAGCTTCAAAATCTCCCCTTCCCCCACTGC
Source organism: Stegostoma tigrinum (assembly GCF_030684315.1). Taxonomy (NCBI): domain Eukaryota; kingdom Metazoa; phylum Chordata; class Chondrichthyes; order Orectolobiformes; family Stegostomatidae; genus Stegostoma; species Stegostoma tigrinum. The sequence continues at coordinate 14,803,775 of NC_081394.1, forward strand.
ATCCCAAAACCAGCCCAGCTCGTCCCCTCCCCTCTAAACTATTCTTCCGCCTACCTATCGCCCCACCCCCATCTCCGACCTATGAGCCTCACTCCGTCCCCTAGATCTGTCCGACCTCTGTGGACCGACCATATCCACTTCCTTATTCCCCACCTGCACTCACTTTTACTGGCTCCAAACCCGCCTCTTTGACCTGTCTGTCTCCTCTCCACTTATCTTTGCCTTTATCCATCTCTCCGCCTCCCCCTTTCTCCCTATTTATTTCAGAAACCCCTTCCCCTCCCCCATTTCTGATGAAGGGTGTAGGCCCGAAACGGCAGCCTTCCTGCTTCTATGATGCTGCTTGGCCTGCTGTGTTCATCCACCTTCACACATTGTTATCTCAATCCTGCAGTGTCTATGAAGTTAAGACAGCCATTGCAGGTGACTGCACTTTTGAATGCAATATCGGTCTTGTTAAATGAGGCAACAAGGTGTAGAGTTGGATGAACACAGCAGGCCGAGCAAGAAAGCAAATGTTTCGGGTCTAGACCCTTCTTCAGAAATGGGGATGGGAAGAGGGTTCTGAAATAAATAGGGAGAGAGGGGGAGGCGGATAGAAGATGGATTGACGAAAATATAGGTGGAGAGAGACAGACAAGTCAAAGAGGTGGGGATGGAGCCCATAAAGATGAGTGTAGGTGGGGAGGTGGAGCGGGGATAGGTCAGTCCTGGGAGGACGGTCAGGTCGAGGGGGTGGGATGAGGTTAGAGTAGGTAGGAAATGGGGGTGAGGCTATAGGTGGGAGGAGGGGATATGTGAGAGGAAGAATAGGTTAGGCGGGGACGAGCTGGGCTGGTTTGGGATGCGGTGGGGGGAGAGGAGATTGTGAATCTTGTGAAATCGACATGGGAACCCTGCAGCCCAGTTGTATCAAAGTGCAATATGTGCTGCTGTTCCTGCAACCTTTCGGTGGCATTGTTGTGGCACTGCAGGAGGTCAAGGATGGACATGTCATCAAAGGAATGGCAGGGGGAGCTGAAATGGTTCGCGACTGGGAGGTGCAGTTGTTTGTTGCGAACCGAGTGGAGGAGTTCTGCAAAGCAGTCCACAAGCCTCCGCTTGGTTTCCCCAATGTGGAGGCCAGAACGGGAACAGCGGATGCAGTATATCACATTAGCAGATGTGCAGTTGAACATCTGTTTGATGTGGAAAGTCATCTTGGGGCCTGCGATAGGGGTGAGGGAAGAGGTGTGGGGGCAAGTGTAGCATTTCCTGCGGTTGCAGGGACAAGTGCCGAGTGTGGTGGGGCTGGAGGGGAGTGTGGAGTGGTCAAGGGAGTCACGGAGAGTGTGGTCCTTCTGCAAAGCAGACAAGGGTGGGGAAGGAAAAATATCTTTGGTGGTGGGTTCAGATTGCAGATGGTGGAAGTGTTGGAGGATGATGTGTCGGACACTTGGATACAGGGGCACTTTTCCCTGCAACCGCAGGAAGTACTACACCTGCCCCCAAACCTCCTCCCCCACCCACATCCCAGGCCCCAAGAAGTCTTTCCACATTAAGCAGATGTTCACCTGCACATTTGCTAATGTGGTATATTGCATCCGCTGTTCCCATTGTGGCCTCCTCTACATCAGGGAAACCAAGCGGAGGCTTGGGGACCACTTTGTAGAAAACCTACGCTCGGTTCACAATAAACAACTGCACCTCCCAGTTGCGAACCATTTCAACTGCCCCTCCCATTCCTTAGACGACATGTCCATCCTGGGCCTCCTGCAGCGCAACAATGATGACACCCAAAGGTTGCAGGAACAGTAATTCATAATCCGCTTGGAAACTCTGCAGCCCAATGGTATCAATGTGGATTTCACAGGCTTCAAAATCTCCTCTCCCGCTACTGCATCCCAAAACCAGCCCAGCTCGTCCCCGCCTCCCTAGCCTGTTCTTCCTCTCACCTACCTCTCCTCCCACTTCAAGCTGCACCTCCATTTCCTGCCTACTAACCTCATCCTGCCCCCTTGACATGTCTGTCCTCCCCAGACTGACCTATCGCTCCCCGACCTCCCCACCTACATTCACCTCTACTGGCTCCATGCCCGCCTCTTTAACTTGTCTGTCTCTTCTCCACCTATCATCTCCTCTATCCATCTTTGATCTGCCTCCCCCCTCTCCCAATTTATTTCATAACCCCTCCCCTTCTTCCCTTTTCTGATGAAGCGTCTAGGCCCGAAACGTCAGCTTTTCTGTTCCTAAGATGCTGCTTGGCCTGCTGTGTTCATCCAGTTACACACTTTGTTATCTCGGATTCTCCAGCATCTGCACTTCTCATTACCGCAGAATATATTGTTATTGCTACAGTTACAGAGAAGGTGCAGCCGAAGATCAACTCGAATATATGAGAGGTCCTTTCTTGTCATTGTTTGCAAAGCTGTTTAATTGGAGTCAGTGTTCAATACGTTCAGAGGGAGGTCATTGTGGGTTTGAATTTTTGGAATTGAAAACAGTCTGAGAATTCTTGCCTCCCTGTTGCATGTTTCTTTTTCTCTTAAAACTGCTATTATTAATATCTCTGAGTTGATCATTCACCTGAATGCACTCACAAGTGAACAGTGCTGAAGGGAATTTGGAATATACTACTACTATCTTCAGAGAAAGGAATCCAGCCAGGCACAACTGATTCAGGATGACATGCCATTGCTTATGGTTGTGTACATTCATTGGCTGCAGATGAGCATTTGAGACCACATTTTATTTTTTCTTTCTTAACATTTTTTGATACTTGCTTATGATGCTTTCAAGATTGTATTTTGCAATGATTTTGTTTTCTGCAGATCCGGAGGTGGTGTGAGCATGTCTATCGGTGTGACTTTTTGCAGCAATGTGTGTTTGTATGAGCAAGGGGGCATTAGTTTAAGACATGAGATGAGGAGGAATTTCTTCTGTCAGAGTGTGTTTGGAATTCCTTGCCACAGAGAACTGTGAGGACAGGGTCCATGAGTATGTTTAAGGCTGGGATAGATACTCGATCAGTTAGAGAATCAAGGGTTGTTGGGAAAGGGCATGAAAGTGGATGGGATGAATGTTGGATCAACAAAGATCCTATTGAATGATGGAGCAGGCTCGAGGCTGAAAAACCTATTCCTGTTCCTATTTCTTATGGTTTTACTGTAAATTAAAGGATACAATCTGGGAATGTCTATTGTTATCGACTTTCACAACTTCTAGATATTGGACCAACTTCCATTTTCCAAATCCATGCCTTCCCCCAAACGATCTTTGAAAGCAGCAGGATAGGTACATAGGGGTTGGTTAAAATGGAACACTTAGCTATAGTATTCAAGGCATTAAATGCTACAGTCTGGTTATGATGGAGTTTTATATTAGTTCAACCGCAGCTGGATTACTGTGCACAGATGTGGTTACTGTGCCAGAAGAATATGGCCGCATGAGGGGTTGTAGAGGAGACTCACCAGAATGTTTCCTTGTAGGAAGCAGTTGAACCTTGAAGAGAGACAGGAAAGGCTGGCACTATTTTCCCTACAGCAAAGAAAGCTACGGGGTGGGGGATTTGATCGAGGGACATAGATCGGCGGAAACCTCTCCCCTTAGTAAAAGGATCAATAACAGAGGGCACAGTGTTAAGGGAAGAAGCAAGAGGATTTGAGGAATTTTTTTTCAACCAGAGGATGATGTGTTTCTGGAATGTGTAGCCTCGCAGGGTAGTGGTGGCAGAACAACATTGAAGAGGTATTTAGATGTGTACTTGAATTACCATAGCATACAACGCGATGGGCCAAGTGTTGGAAAATGTGATGTTCAATGACCAGTACAGCCGTAATGGGCTGAAGAGCCCCTGTCTGAATTTTAAAAGATCCCTGACCAAGGGCAGTAGATACAAATGAACATCCCACCCAACCAGTTCCCCTCCATGCCACTCTCAATTCTCATTTGGAAGTATATTGCTGTTTCTTCAATGTCACTGGGTCAAGATCCTGAAACTTCTTCCCTAAGGACATTGTGGGTCAACCCACAGCAAGTGGACATGGTTCAAGAAGGCTGCTTACAATCACTTTTTCATGAGAGCAACTAGTGATGGGTAATAAATGCTGGCAAAGCGAGCGATATGATGTCCCACAAATGAAGAGAAATTGCTGAGTTTCAGCTGGAGATGCTAGCCCGGCCACTTCGCTCAACTGAATAAAACAAAACCCAACGTGCAGTGTCTATCGATCATTTCCCGATAATCAGTCTGAGTAAGCGTAGCCAGTCTGCCCTCACCTAATAGTCATCATTTCAAAAGGCACACATTAAGCATTAACAGTAGCAAGGTTTTGTGAAGTTAAAGTCAAATCTGATGAGCTGGCTCACAATGAGAGCTGATGAAAGCCAGGCATTTGACACAGGGAAGTGTTCTTAGCAAGGCATTGACTCACTCACAGGGAAGTGTTCTTAGCAAGGCTTTGACTCAGGAGTGTGTTCAGGCAGGTTATAAGTACCTGTCATGTAAGGGGAAAAAACTGAAAGTACAGACAGTTTCAGTGACCACAGGGTGTGTACACCATAATTTTAGTACTCACTTTTTAGTACTCACTGTTTTCCAGTTGGCGGTACAGTACTTATCAGTGATTCAGTCCTAACGCTGGGGCGATGTTGCGTGATGAAGAATATTTCCGACAATCTGGGTATGGACTATATGGTTAACAATGAGCAACAAGCGGTAGACTTCAGGTTGATAACAGCAGAGTGAACTGTGTGGGCTCGGATTGTCTTTGGAGGACAGAAGAGAAACTTGACTGCAATGTGCAAAATTATGAGGGAACACATAAGATGGATAAAAGGACCTATTTCTGTCAGCAGGGTGAACAAAGCAATTCATAAAGGTTTTGGAGAGAATTTGGGGGGGAAATGTGAGGGTAGAGTGAGCCCACTGAGTGGGTGGCTGAGGCACAAACCATCCACATACTTCTAAAACACTCACTTGCACATTTGACATGCCCGAACCTTTTGAGGTCTTACAGCAATTGAAAACTTTACCATTCAGAACAGTAAATAATAGCCACTAGATTCAGGAACCAGCAGAAGAGAAGAAGTAGTCACTTCCCTTTAAAGTTTAATGCAACTGTGTGAACTGAGCCTTGAATACAATCACACAAATTCTGATTGCACAAGACATGAGGAAAGTACAGAGAGTTGTCAGCACAGCCCAGTCCATCATGCAAACCAGCCATCCATCCATTGACTGTGTCGAGAGGCATACAGCACAGAAACAGACAGTTCAGTCCAACCAGTCCATGCTGATCATTATCCCAAACTAAACTAATCTCACCTGCCTGCACTTGGCGCTTATCCGTCCAAGCATTTCTTATTCATGTACTTCTCAAATGTCTTTTAAATATTGTACCTGTACCCAGATGACAGATGAACAATTCTGTTTAAAAAAAGTTACCCCTCATGTTGTTTTTAAATCTTTCGCCTCTACTCTTAAAAGTACGTCCACTAGTCTTGAAATCCCTCACCCTAGGGAACATACATCTACCTTTCACATTATCTATACCCCTCATGATTTAGAAAGATCGATAAAGTCACCTCCCAACCTCCCATGCTCCAGTGAAAGAAGTCCCAGCCTATCCAGCCTCTGTGTATAACTCAGCCCTCTATTCCCTGCAACACCCTGGTAAATCTTTTCTAAACCCTCTCCAGCTTAATAATATCCTTCCTATAATATAACGATCTGAACTGTACACAATACTCCAGAAGAGGCCTCACCAATGTCCTGTACAACCTCAACATAATGTCCTAACTGCCATATTCAAAGGTCTGAGCAATGAATGCAAGAGTGCTAAATGCCTTTCTAACCACCTTGTCTAGATGTGATGCAACGTCAAAGAATTATGAACCTAAACTCCTAGGTGTCTCTGTTCCACAACACTACCTAAGGCCCCACCTTTAATTGTATAAGTCCTGCCCTTGTTTCTTTTACCAAAATGCAATACCTCAGATTTATCCACATAAAACTCCATTTGACACTTCTCAGCCCATTGACCTGATTGATCAAAGTCCCTCTTTATTCTTTGATAACCTTCTTCACTGTTCACAATTCCACAATTTTGGTGTCACCCGCAAATCATTTACATTAATGTTATCAGACTTATGAATCACCTTCCATATAATAGACTTGATCTTTCTTTGCACGTTCTCTGTGGCTGTAACACTATATTCTGCATTGGAGACAGCAAGAACTTCAGTTGCAGGAATCAGAGTCAACACAATGTGAAGCTAGAGGAACACAGAGGTCAGGCCACATCAGAGGAGTAGGAGAGTCAATGTTTTGGGCCTGAAACATCAACTCTCCTACTCCTCTGATGCAGCCTGACCTGCTGTATTCCTCCAGTTCCACACTGTGTTGATTCTATTCTTCATTCCGTTCTGTTACTCTGATGTACTTAAATCAGGTATGATTTATCTGGTCAGCACATAAAACAATACTTTTCACAGGCACTAAAATGTGAGGCTGGATGAACACAGCAGGCCAAGCAGCATCTCAGGAGCACAAAAGCTGACGTTTCGGGCCTAGACCCTTCATCAGAGAGGGGGATGGGGAGAGGGAGCTGGAATAAATAGGGAGAGAGGGGGAGGCGGACCGAAGATGGAGAGTAAAGAAGATAGGTGGAGAGAGTATAGGTGGGGAGGTAGGGAGGGGATAGGTCAGTCCAGGGAAGACGGACAGGTCAAGGAGGTGGGATGAGGTTAGTAGGTAGATGGGGGTGCGGCTTGGTGTGGGAGGAAGGGATGGGTGAGAGGAAGAAGCGGTTAGGGAGGCAGAGACAGGTTGGACTGGTTTTGGGATGCAGTGGGTGGGGGGGAAGAGCTGGGCTGGTTGTGTGGTGCAGTGGGGGGAGGGGACGAACTAGGCTGGTTTAGGGATGCAGTAGGGGAAGGGGAGATTTTGAAACTGGTGAAGTCCACATTGATACCATATGGCTGCAGGGTTCCCAGGCGGAATATGAGGCTGTTCCTGCAACCTTCGGGTGGCATCATTGTGGCACTGCAGGAGGCCCATGATGGACATGTCATCTAGAGAATGGGAGGGGGAGTGGAAATGGTTTGCGACTGGGAGGTGCAGTTGTTTGTTGCGAACTGAGCGGAGGTGTTCTGCAAAGCGGTCCCCAAGCCTCCGCGTGGTTTCCCCAATGTAGAGGAAGCCGCACTGGGTACAGTGGATGCAGTATACCACATTGGCAGATGTGCAGGTGAACCTCTGCTTAATGTGGAATGTCATCTTGGGGCCTGGGATAGGGGCGAGGGAGGAGGTGTGGGGACAAGTGTAGCATTTCCTGCGGTTGCAGGGGAAGGTGCCGGGTGTGGTGGGGTTGGAGGGCAGTGTGGAGCGAACAAGGGAGTCACGGAGAGAGTGGTCTCTCTGGAAAGCAGACAGGGGAGGGGATGGAAAAATGTCTTGGGTGGTGGGGTCGGATTGTAAATGGCGGAAGTGTCGGAGGATGATGCGTTGTATCCGGAGGTTGGTAGGGTGGAGTGTGAGAATGAGGGGGATCCTCTTGGGGCGGTTGTGGCGGGGGCGGGGTGTGAGGGATGTGTTGCGGGAGATACGGGAGACGCGGTCAAAGGCGTTCTCGATCACTGTGGGGGGAAAGTTGCGGTCCTTAAAGAACTTGGACATCTGGGATGTGCGGGAGTGGAATGTCTTATCCTGGGAGCATATGCGGCGGATGCGGAGGAATTGGGAATAGGGGATGGAATTTTTGCAGGAGGGTGGGTGGGAGGAGGTGTCTTCTTTCCCGCAACACATCCCTCACACCCCGCCCCCGCCACAACCGCCCTAAGAGGATCCCCCTCGTTCTCACACACCACCCTACCAACCTCCGGATACAACGCATCATCCTCCGACACTTCCGCCATTTACAATCCGACCCCACCACCCAAGACATTTTTCCATCCCCTCCCCTGTCTGCTTTCCGGAGAGACCACTCTCTCCGTGACTCCCTTGTTCGCTCCACACTGCCCTCCAACCCCACCACACCCGGCACCTTCCCCTGCAACCCCAGGAAATGCTACACTTGTCCCCACACCTCCTCCCTCGCCCCTATCCCAGGCCCCAAGATGACATTCCACATTAAGCAGAGGTTCACCTGCACATCTGCCAATGTGGTATACTGCATCCACTGTACCCGGTGCGGCTTCCTCTACATTGGGGAAACCAAGCGAAGGCTTGGAGACCGCTTTGCAGAACACCTCCGCTCAGTTCGCAACAAACAACTGCACCTCCCAGTCGCAAACCATTTCCACTCCCCCTCCCATTCTCTAGATGACATGTCCATCATGGGCCTCCTGCACTGCCACAATGATGCCACCCGAAGGTTGCAGGAACAGCAACTCATATTCCGCCTGGGAACCCTGCAGCCATATGGTATCAATGTGGACTTCACCAGTTTCAAAATCTCCCCTTCCCCTACTGCATCCCTAAACCAGCCTAGTTCGTCCCCTCCCCCCACTGCACCACACAACCAGCCCAGCTCTTCCCCCCCACCCACTGCATCCCAAAACCAGTCCAACCTGTCTCTGCCTCCCTAACCGCTTCTTCCTCTCACCCATCCCTTCCTCCCACACCAAGCCGCACCCCCAGCTACCTACTAACCTCATCCCACCTCCTTGACCTGTCCGTCTTCCCTGGACTGACCTATCCCCTCCCTACCTCCCCACCTATACTCTCTCCACCTATCTTCTTTACTCTCCATCTTCGGTCCGCCTCCCCCTCTCTCCCTATTTATTCCAGCACCCTCTCCCCATCCCCCTCTCTGATGAAGGGTCTAGGCCCGAAACGTCAGCTTTTGTGCTCCTGAGATGCTGCTTGGCCTGCTGTGTTCATCCAGCCTCACGTTTTATTATCTTGGAATTCTCCAGCATCTGCAGTTCCCATTATCTCTGATACTTTTCACAGGCAGCTTGGTGGCTCAGTTACTAGTAATGCTGCCTCATAACACCAGGGACTTGGATTTGATTCCAGCCTCGTGCAACTATCTATGTGGAGTTTGCACATTGTCCCTGTACCCACAAGGGTTTCCTCCCTAGGTCCAACGATACGGTGGATTGGCCATGCTAAACTTCCCAGAGTGTGCAGGGTAGGTGGAGTTACAGGGTTAGGGTGGACAGGTGGGATGCTCTTCAGAGGGACAGTGCAGATTCAATGGGCCAAACAGCTTTATGTTGTGCGAGTTCGGGCAGGTCCATCTCCTAGTCCTCACCTACACACCAATGTGGAATGGTGTTCCTCATTCTGATCGTTCTGTCTCTTTGGGAAGAGGGGAAACAATGGTCCCTTCAGGGTCTCCAGCTCCTTCCTTGATAACCAACAAAACTCCAGTATCATTTGACACTGAGTGAAAACAACAAAAAAAAACACCCAATTAGAGATTAGTGACAACCATTTGAGGTAAGGCCAAGATTTCACCAACTTATGAACAACAGGAAGATGTTAAGAGTTAACTTATCCTTTTATTAAGAGAATGAAAGAACATGTTTATTCATAAAAGCAAAGTTCAGACCAACATGAATAGAACAATGTTTGCTGTAGACATTTCTAGTCAACCTCTTCAGATACAACAGGGGCACGTGGGACTTGAACCTAAACCTCCTGACTTAGAGAAAACACTGTCATTTTAATCAGCAAGTTCAGATGTATTATGGCACGTTTCTGGAGCAGAGCAAGTGACAGCCAAATCCTGGTCTTCTGGTCCAGAAGTCAGGATGTTTCCAATGTGCCTGAAGGACCCACGATGTTAACTTTTATATATACTGTGTCGTGTCATGTTGGCAGTGCATACTTACTTCCTTCCTTCACAATTTTTGTCTCTGCCTCAATTGTCATGTACATTACTCCATTGATGTAGATGTTTCTCATCAACTGTTCAGTTCCCAAGATGAAAACCCTTTCAAAGATTCTTGATTAGGCTCGCGGTACCCTACTGCTTTCCCTGAGTCTCCCAATTTGAGTCATCTGTGGATATTTCACTGCACAGCTAAGGCACGTTTCTCCATTCCTTGGTATATCCATGTGAACGGTGTTTACCTGTCCATTTGCAGTGAGGCCACACAGCCCCTACAGGGTTTAAATTGCTACAAGCTAGTTTGTAAGGCATAACTATATTTCTGCATGTTCTGTTGTACGGATCAATGTGCAGTCAACAACAGAATACACCACCTCACCCTTGTAGACTGCATTAATACACAAAAATAATTGTTACATTAAGACAGTAACAGAGGCAATTACAAGAGCTAGAAACCGATACACCTTAGCATTGCCCCTTCAAAGAGTCTAGCTATCCCATGCTAGAAATGATTACCAGCTTGACTCCAACTCTGTTGTCCTTTCAATTTGAACACACACCCGATCGTTGGAACTGGGTAAAGACTTAGCTGCAGATTATCCATCACACTCATGAGAGTGTGTTCAGTTCAGTGGTAGGATTTGCAGATGTGGTGGACAACTCTGTTGTTGAGCATCAGGCAAGGAAACTAATCACAGAAAAAAGGGGAGAAATATAGAAAAGAATTTTGTTTAAAAATCATCTCTGCGATACCAGAGACAAGCCTCCTTTACAAACCTGCTGTACAATGCAACTTAACGTGTTCTACTCTAGGACTTCCCAGATACCCTCCCACTTTGAGACTGTAGTTTCCCCTCCACTGTTATTAAGAATGTTGTCAACTGCATCAACCCCATTTCCTGTACTTCTGCCCTCAAGCCCTCTCCCCTCAACATCAATAGAGTCCTCTTAGTCCTCACACACAACCCCATCATCCTCCAACATAACCATCACATGCAAGCAGACTCTACCAATTAAAAGATATTTCCCTCCCCACCCCTGTCCATAGTGACCGTTCACTCCGCAACTCCCTTGTCAGTTCCACACTCCCCACCGCCCTCCTTCACACCCAGTACCTTGCCCTGCAACCAAAGGAGATGCAACACTTGTCCCTATGCCTCTGTCCAAGGCCCCTAAACATCATTCCAACTTCAGCAGAGATTCATCAACACTTCATCGAACCTAATCTGTTGTATCTGTTGTTCCTAATGTTGTCACCTCAATATCAGGTAGACCAAAACCAGACTTGGGGACCGGTTTGTTAAGTATCTGTGCTCTGCACAATCCAACTAACTCTCTGACATTCTGGTTGCCATCCACTTCAACTCCCCCTCCCATGCCCCTGGTGATATGTCGATCCTTGGCCTCCTCCACCATCAGAGTGGGGCCAAACAGCAACTGGAAGAACGACACCTCCTATTTAGCCTTGGGAGTTTACGGCCCAATGACCTGAATATTGACTTCGCCAGCTTCAAAATCTCTCCTCCCCAACATATCCATCTTCCAATTTATCTATCCTCTCCACCCTTCCCATTGTCCAACACAGTAATTCCCTACCTGCAACCTGTCCACTTCCCACTCACCTATCGCCACCCTTCCCACTAGTCAACTGCATTATCAGCCTACCTGCATCCACGTATCTCCATCACATCTCCCCTCCCCTCTGCCTCACTCCCCATCATTTATTTCTGGGCTCTCCTCCCCCTCCTCAGTCCTGGTGAAGGGTTTCAACCCAAAATATTGATTTTCCTGCTCCTCGGATGTTGTCTGACCTGCTGTGCTTTTCCAGCTCCACATTTAGGGACTCTACCTTCCTGCATCTGCAGTCCATACTGTCTCCCTGTCAGATCATGGCCCAAATATTGACAGCCTAGTGTGCAACTCAGACATTGATATCATCAAGGCAGAAACGGATAAATTTCTACCTGTTAAAGATGGCTGTGAGCAAAGGAACAGTTGTTGGAATTGAAAACATCCCAAGTCACTTCGTAGGAGCGACTGCCATCATAAGGAATGTTCCGAACATCACCTCGCATTGCTCAAAGGGGATTTTAAGGAGGTGAGCAGTGTAGAGAGAGAGGGAGAATTTCAAAACTTGGAGGGAAATTAGCATCCCCGCCCAAAACAAATCTCGGCATGCTTAACACTATAACACCGTCCATTAAATGGTGCGACTAGATCAGAATGATTTGATCTTGTCCTAATAACCATAGCTGCTTCAGTCTGGGTATTGCAGAAAGCAGAATCATAGAAAGTGCCAATCCTTGAGGAAAAAAAATGTCACTGCTCAAATATGCTGGCAAGGTTGACAGCACAATCTTGTACATGTTGGATAGTGCTCCCTCTTGTAATCAAGCACAAGTAGAGATATAAACTGGACACTTCTTCCTACTTTCCCTGTTAGTGTTCAATGTGATTGCTGTGTGAAGAATGTAGCCCGGCAAACGGCAGAACTTTCTTATACTTTTTTTTATACGAGGCATTCTTTCCCTCCTTTTATACTCAGCCATGTTCTCTCAATTATCGCCAACTTCCCATCTACCTCTCTGCCAGATCCCCTCCCCATTTACATCAGAAGTCAGGCATTCAGCCCCTTAAAACTGTTCTGCTATTCAACGAGATCTGAGGTCACACTCTTTAAACCTGCATTTGGCCCATATCCCTTAATAGCATTGCTTAGCAAAGATTTCTGGATCTCAGACTTAAAATTCATAGCTGCTCTTGCATCAGCTGCTGCTTGCCAAAAAACAGTTCTAAATATCTACAACCCCTTGTCAGTCAAAATGCTTCCTAACATCTCCTGAATTGTCTAGTGCCGATTTTTAAGAGAAATCCACCCCCACCCCCACCCCACCCCATTCTTGAATCTTCAAACAGTAGAAACAGTTTCACTTTCTCTACCCTGACTTTTCCTATTAATATCTTGAAGACATTGATCATATCAACCCTTAATCTTCTAAATTCTAGAAAATAAGGTCCATTACTCCTCATTACTTCACCTCTGAATTCCAGAACATTAGAATTGAGGTCAGGTGTAGGGCTTTTAGCCTCTTGAAGCTGCATCTATCATTTATTATGATCATGGCTGATCTCTTTTTGGCCAGTTACTATCCTTCTCCCCTTATCTTTTACTCATTATAAAAACTTCTGTTTAAATTAGTTCAGTGTCCTAGCATCAACTGTAACCTGGGCTGGTGCAGGGGAGGGGATAGCCTAGTGGTATGGTTGTTGGACTGTCAATCCAGAGACACAGGTAATGCTCTGGGGGCCCAGGGAATTTGATTTCATTTAAAAGCTGACCTGGAATTATGCATCTCGTGATGACCATCACTCTTACTGTCGGGGGAAAGAATCCCATCTGGTTCACTAATGCCCTTTAGGGAAGGTAAACCGCTATCCTTTTCTGGTCTGGGCCTACATTTCACTCCAGACCCATAATAATGTAGTTGAGTCCCAACTGACCTCTGATGATGGACAATAAATGCTGGCCCAGCCAGCGATAACCTACAGCCCATGAACAGATGAAATAAATGGCCCGAGGCTTTTGTGGGAAAGGGATAAACACGGGGGGAGGGGGCATTTATTTCGGCCAGCTTTGCTCCTGACTCCCCTTATTGGAAAAGCAATTATGAAAAGAGACAAAAAGCAATGAAAAAAAGTCAAACCAAAATAATTAGGAGCATTATTATTGATACTTTGTGCTGTCAAAAAGATGTCACATTCGAGGACATAGTGTAGAGCTGGATGAACACAGCAGACCAAGCAACATCTTTGGACCAATCTTCTGTAGCGCTGCATTGCCCTGAGGGCATGGCACAAATGAAAGAGCTCACAGAGTTACAGGGGAAGGACTGCAACTTTTCCCCCGCAGTGGTCGAGAACGCCCTTGACCGCATCTCCCGCATTTCCCGCAACACATTCCTCACACCCCGCCCCCACCACAACTGCCCCAAGAGGATCCGCCTCATTCTCACACACCACCCCGCCAACCTCCGGATACAACGCATCATCCTCCGACACTTCCGCCATCTACAATCCGACCCCACCACCCAAGACATTTTTCCATCCCCACCCTTGTCACCCTTCCGGAGAGACCACTCTGTCCGCGACTCCCTTGTTGGCTCCACACTCCCCTCCAACCCCAACACCTGGCACCTTCCCCTGCAACCACAGGAAGTGCTACACTTGCCCCCACACCTCCTCCCTCACCTCATCCCAGGCCCCAAGATGACTTTCCATATTAAGCAGATGTTCACCTGCACATCTGCCAATGTGGTATACTGTATCCATTGTACCCTGTGTGGCTTCCTCTACATTGGGGAAACCAAGTGGAGGCTTGGGGATCGCGCTGCAGAAACCTCCGCTTGGTTTGCAATAAACAACTACACCTCCCAGTTGCGAACCATTTTAACTCCCCCTCCCATTCTTTAGACGACATATCGTTCATGGGCCTCCTGCAGTGCCACAATGATGCCACCTGAAGATTGCAGGAACAGCAACTCATATTCCGCTTGGGAACCCTGCAGCCATATGGTATCAATGTGGACTTCACAAGTTTCAAAATCTCCCCTTCCCCTACTGCATCCCTAAACCAGCCCAGTTCATCCCCTCCACCCACTGCATCCCAAAACCAGCCCAGCCTGTCTCCGCCTTCCTAACCCGTTCTTCCTCTCACCTATCCCTTCCTCCCACACCAAGCCGCACCTCCATTTCCTACCTACTAACCTCATCCCACCTCCTTGACCTGTCCGTCTTCCCTGGACTGACCTATCCCCTCCCTACCTCCCCACCTATACTCTCTCCACCTATCTTCTTTACTCTCCATCTTCGGTCCGCCTCCCCCTCTCTCCCTATTTATTCCAGTTCCCTCTCCCCATCCCCCTCTCTGATGAAGGGTCTAGGCCCGAAACGTCAGTTTTTGTGCTCCTGAGATGCTGCTTGGCCTGCTGTGTTCATCCAGCTCCACACTTTGAAAACAGAACAGTCTTGCCTTCAGCAATGCATGTGCAAGCAATGAAGAAAGCAGGAATCAGCTTTGATGGGATCTGTTGCATGCACAGCTCAGTCACTTATGTCCACTTTCTGATCACAGGTCTCCATTCCTCACTTCAGATACTCACCCATTGTCTGCTTGACATTGAAAATCGTGACATGATGTGACTCACAACTCAAATTACCTTGTCATTGCCGTCAAATTACATGTGAACGAAATCACATGATCAGTCAGTCTTCTGAATAATTCTTCAGTGGTATCAACCAGTGGAACTTGAACAGGACAGGATGTAACTGTATTGGAGGCCATTTAGAGAAGCTTCTTGAGATTAATATCAGAAGTGAAGGGTTTGTTCTCTGAGGAGAAAATGTGCAGTGTAGACTGGTTTTCACTCATTTGGAAGGATTAAAGGTGGTCTATTGTGTTGTGCAAGATGCTAAATGAGATTGACAAAGGGGGCACAGAGTAAATCTTTCCCCTTGTGGCACCAGCTGGAATGAGAGTTTATTGTTTTAGAATAATGGGTAGCAGATTTAAACCAGGGAGGACAAGGAATTACTTTTCTCAAAGGCTTGTGACTCTGTGACATTCAGTACCCTGAGCGCAGAGAATGCCAGGTCACTGAATAAATTTTAGGAGGAAATATAGGCATATTTTTCATCAGGAACAGGTTAAAGGACTTTGGTGAGTGGGCAGGAAAGTGGAGTTGAGGAACAATCACAGAAGTTGCTGGGAAAGCTCAGCAGGTCTGGCAACATCTGTGAAGGCAAAAAATAAGAGTTAACATTTCAGGTCTGGTGACCCTTCCTCAGAACCGGTTAGATCCAAGCACATGGAGTGCAGTCAGTTCAAAGGGAGATAATTTGGATTTGTTGACAGGAGTAGAGAAATTGAGGTGACCAATATCATGTTGGCAGTTCTCAATGAACAGACCAAGTGCAGGCAAAAGACTAGAGGGAGGAACCCAGGTGGATGGAGAGTGTTGGATCTGGGTGAAGGGATATGTGGTGTGGGAACAAAAGAAATGGGCATGGAGGTGAAAACAGTGGAAGAGATCGACATTGTGTCATGCCCAAAATTCCTTAAGGTAGGAACGCAGAGGAATAAAGCTGAGACCTATGCTGAGTACAGAACATCCAGCACTGGGGAGTGGAAGGTTAGGTGGGATGGTGAACGCCTGACAGGATTACAGGTGGGGATGGAGTCAGAGCAAAGGCAAGGGGAAGAAGGTTCCAGAGGGCTATGGGTGTTTCTGAGTTATTGCATTTTGTGGGCCTTAATGCCTGAAAGGAAAAGGAAGAAGTTCTTGTTAACATGGTGAATGAGCCAGAGGATGAAGTGGAACTGTGGAGTGGTGTAGCCCTGAGCCAGCGTGTTGCGATGCTGTTGGAGAGAAAAGGCTGACAGTGTCCATGTGGCACTGCATGGCACTGAGTGTCGATCTCAGGATGCGGCAAGAGCAGCTGTCTGTTGAACATTGAACGTCACGGAAATATCTGTGATCCTGGGAGGATTAAAAACATGAGGGATGAAACTTCAGTTAGAATCCACATGGGGACAATCTGGGCTGGAGGCAGTCACTGAGGAATGTGATATGGCTGTGGAAATGAGCTTTAGTACAAGCTTGGTCAAACACCAGGAGTGACAGTGAAATTAGCGTAAGTGAATAAGAAAAAAGATTGTAACGGAAATCCCATCAGAGAAAACAGCAGAATTCCTGCAAGGTGGGAATGCCTAAAAGAGATGCGGCAGTGAGTTAAATACTAAATACAAACCAAAAGAACTTCAGACGCTGTAAATCAGGAACAAAAACAGAAGTTTCTGGAAATGCTCAGCAAGTCTGGCAGCAACTGTGAAGAAAAAAAACAGACTTATCGTTTTGGGTCTGGTGACCCTTCCTCAGAACAGTGGAGTTGAGGCTAAGGTGAGATCAGCCATGATTGTATCAGATGGTGGTGCAGGCTCGAGGGGCTGAATGGCCTCCTCCTGCTCCCAGATCTCATGTTCTGATATTCATTGACGAAATGTGACGGTAACCATGGAGAACAAATCAAACACACTGCTTAACATGTTTCAATTGGAGATGTTCAAGAGAGACATTAAAGGACATTAAAGAAAGTTGAGAGATGGCCTTATAGAGGTTTTCAAATAATGAGGTATTTGGTGAATAGCAGGTATCTTTTCCCTTGGGTTGGGGATTGAGACTAGGAGGTGTTAGGTTCGTTTTCAGAGACCCTCATGGACTTGCTGCCATAACAAGACACTGACCTGTTGAGAAAATCCTTTATTACAGAGCAAGTACAAGCTGTGGAGAATCACTGTACTTAAGCCGGCACAGAGTGCAGAGTCTCGCAAGTAACTCCCCCCAATCAGCCGACAGTTCCCACTTTTTATACCATATCAAGTACATAATGCATAAAGCAATTTTACATCTCACAAAGACAAGTTACATGAAACAATCACTACATCGGACAATGACATGATACAAAACAATTACTACATCGAAAACATAAAGAGAGCAGGAGACAGTATTGATCATTCGCGAAGTGACTGCTAATGATAGGAGGCAATTTCAAGTTGCCGAAGTGTCTGGCTTGAACAAAGTCAGTGCCCTGGCCCCTTTGTCAGCAACAGAAGTTACATACTTCCGAAGTCTCACACCTTTACAAATGTTCCTCACTTAATCTTATTTGAGACAGTTTCCACATACCCCTGTGCAGGAAGATAAAGATTTGCACAGTTTAACTCTAATTCTATTCAGGCAGGAAGCTGAAGGCAGTGTCTGCAGACCTGTGTGTAGGAAGATAAGGAATTACAAAGTTTTACACCTAATTCCTAGTTGGGAAGAAAGTTTGAAGGCAGTGTCTGCATACCTATGTGTAGGCAGATAAAGGACATTAATTTATAGAAATATAGAAATCAATGGGATGTTATCCCAATAACATCTCATTTGCATCACAAAAACAGCCCAGTTCGTCCCCGCCTCCCTAACCTGTTCTTCCTCTCACCTATCTCTTCCTGCCACCTCAAGCCACACCTCCATTTCCTACCTACCAACCTCATCCCACCTCCTTACCTGTCCACCCTCCCTGGACTGACCTATCCCCTCCCTACCTCCCCACCTACTCTCACTTCTAATGGCTCCATGCCCGCCTCTTTAACTTGTCTGTCTCCTCTCGACCTAACTTCTCCTCTATCCGTCTTTGATCCACCTCACCCTCTCTCCCTATTTATTTCAGAGCCCTCTCCCCCACCCCCTTTTCTGACGAATGGTCTAGGCCCGAAACCTTAGCCTTTGGGCTCCTAAGATGCTGCTTGGCCTGCTGTGTTCGTCCAGCTTGTAGTCTCACTGATTGTGTCTTTGACTAGGTTGTGGTATGATAGACCATTCAGCCCTCTGTTAAACTGATAGCTTACAGCTAATCGTCATTTTATCGCTGTTTATTCTCCACTGTCTCTGATTTAAGGACAAGTGGAATCTTTCAAAGGCAGGCTGTCACTCCATTGAACACAGAAGGAGGATCTGAGCCTGTTGACTGACAGGAATGTTGAGCTCGGCAGGGATTTACCTCCTTACAGTGCTCTGCCCAGCCTCAGAGCTTCCTGAACAGTCTCCACAGTGCCAGCAGCTGAATGTTTGCAAGTCAGCATCTGTCCACGATGGGACACCTCTAAGGGGTAAGAGAAAGTTGAGGAAAGGGGCCAGGAGTGCTCTACATTTACTAATCTGTCTTGACCTTTCAAGTTAAAAAGGAGAGATGTCCCTTTCCTGAGCCCATGCCAGTTCAAACCTGGGGAATGGACACCTGGGTGGATCAGGAAGAGCAAATCGATTTTGTTGAAGGATGCATTCCAATTGACAACAGAGGGAAGGATGTTCAATATCTCAGGAAAAATCGAATTCCCTCGGTTACATCCGATCTCTGCTACAGTTTACACTCCTCACAAGAAACCTGTCCATTTTGTGAATAAAACTCTCCTTTTTTATACCCGATGCTTTATTCAGACTATGATCAATAACTAACTATGTTCAGAGGCTAGAGTTGGATCATTATGGAGTTGGCCAGGTCAGGGAGCATGGTAATGAATGAAGAGTGAATGTACATTCACCTGTCTCTTCTCAAAAATCACAAAATACACACCAGCTTGTTGTCTTTGCCTGACCAGCACATACTTCACACTTTAAAGCCCTGCTCCTGCTTTGCAAGTAGAGTACCGAGATTGAATTATTTCTTTCTTAAAAGCAGACTTTGATCAATTCAATTTCCTTTATCACTGGTCACTGACTGAACAAAATTTCTGGTTTTGCATCCTGCATATTAACAGCCAATAGGGTCCCTAGCATAAGGAGATATTTCAGGAAATTAATAATCCCATCCCATACCAATGGCGCTGCCGACTCCAAACTGGGTTCAGATCCGTTCCCCCAGAGATCAGAATTGAAATGTTTGATAATTTTTTTGAAGTGATTAGGGACTTTCTGCGATTGTGGATGAGGATATATGAATAAATGCAGGAAATTCTGTTATTGCCAGCTAATGGTGACTCGGCGCGAATTGGCAGACGTATCCCACCCGCCACGTCTACTGCCGCCCCTCCACAACCCCTGTATACTGATCATATCTATATCTTCTCAGGAAGAGTGGGCGCTTTTCTGGATCTCCTCGCCTTAATCTGATGCCAGCATCTGCAGATTTTACTATCTCTCGGTGCCATTTCTAACCTTGCATCATGGAGTTCATATAACTCCGACAATATCTAAGAGTGTAAGAGGCACAGAGCCCTTCCTGTTTGGGTTAAACCACAGAAGAAACATGATGTCGTAGATAATGGGAACTGCATACGCTGGAGAATCCAAGTTAACAAAGTGTGAAGCTGGATGAACACAGCAGGCCAAGCAGCATCTCAGGAGCACTAAAGCTGACGTTTCGGGCCTAGACCCTTCATCAGAGCCTTCATGATGTCGTATACTGCTTCAGCTCTTTTACAACATGGCTTCATTAGCACCACACATTTCTACCCGTGGAAAGAGGAATATAAATCATTCTCAGATAATGAAAATATATAAATCCTACCCAGAATGGGAAAGAAAATTTGTGAGAGTTGCATACTGTAATATTGGGTTTCACTTTGACCTTCACACTAAAGTAATAGTTTGCTTCATTACTGGCAGGGTTTTTCTCATTTATTATTGCTGAATTTATACTGTTGAAGGTCTGTAGTGCTGGACTTTACATTCCTTTATTTTTCTATTTTTACCCAAAGAATTTGTACCCAAGAATCTTACCTGGGTACCTTTGTACTTAAGGCGGTGGGGTAAGCAGCTTTTTGTAACTTTTCACTGTTACTCATTTGGTACGTGTGACAATAAAGCTATTTCAATTCAATTCAGTTCAGCATTGTTTATCTGTCAAACTGCCCTTTAATACCCCTCTCCCTGTATATATGTACACATATGTTGTATATGTACCCTCTGTACTGCCTGGATCTAGGATGTTATAGAGTACAATTCTGATTTCCATGCCACTGGTTGGGGTAATCAAATGTAAACAGGATCTCTGCACATGACCCACTCACTGCCAACACTTTCCAGGCAATCTTCACAGTCTGTTGAGAACTGAAGGACAAATATGGGCTAAAAATCAGAATAAGTTTCCAATGACGCACGCAACCCAATCAAAAGCCTGATCTGCCTTGTCTGATTCTATGATAGAACAATTAAGGCATTCCCCGAATTCCAGTGAAACATTATGAAACTAATCGGCCATGCTAAACTGCCCGTAGTATTCAGGGGTGTGTGGGTTCTAGGGGGTTGAATCTGGGTAAGATGCTCCAAGGGGTGGTGTGGATTTGTTGGGCCAAAGGGCCTGTTTCCACACCGTAGGGAATCTAATCTAATCACATCCTGTGAATAGCAAGTTTTGAGAATGAATAAAGCAGAGAACTGTGGGTAGATGTTTTAGAGAACTTGGGAAAAATATACAGAGATATCTTGAAAAGTGTCCATTTTACAGGAAGAGGTGCTGGATGTCTTACAACACAGAAAGGTGAACAAGTCCCCAGGGCCTGATCAGGTGCATCCCAGAACTTTGTGAAAATCTCGGGAAGTGACTGCAAGGCCCCTCGATCATGACGAGTGATGTGCCAGTAGACTCTTGTGTCTGGGAAGATCCCTCTCACTCAGACATACACACACTCCTGTATCTGGGGTGATCCCTGTTGTACAGATTCTGTATCTGGGGAAATCCCTCACACCCACTCTCCTGTACCTGGGGAGATTTCTGATCCCATTCATGCACACTCCTGGATCTGGTCAGGACTCTTTCCAAATTCAGATGTTTCTGTGCAAATATGAATTAGCTGATCATTTGGTCCATCTTTTCAGTGCTACGTTTTCAGCTCTTCCAAATCCTTCCCTCTCACTGACCTTCATCGCCCTCCATCAACACCCTCCTTTGTTCCCCTTCTCCCCATGTCTTCCTTCATCAGCTTTCCCTTTTAAATGCTTTGGAATATCGCAGGGGGACAGCTAGTAGAAATGGAAACTGTTCTTTGTAGTTAGTGGGATTTCAGATTGGTTTGCCAGAAAACTGGATTCGGACATCGGGAATCATTCAGCAACTGAGATCAACATTGTGATTGAGAAGGCACCACAGATCAGTCAACTCTGGAATGCATCTAATGTATGAGAACAAAGGACCGGAATGCAAAGCATTTGCACTTGAGAACTCTGTTACTGTGACACAGCAAAGTTTGTAAAACTGTGTGGAATTTCAGAATGTGTGTTTTCATGATAAACTTCTCAAAAGAAAGTTTAATCTTTAACAAGAGTTGATTATGAGACAGGGCAAATAATCATTCAGATTGAGAAAAGAAGCATGGAGATGAAGGAACCTATTGTGTAAAATTACTACCATTGAATCCACCATTGTCGACATCCTGGCGGTCACCACTGACCAGAAACTCAACTGGATTGGCCCAGATCAATACAGAAACTACAAGAGCATGTCAGAGGCTAGGAATACTGCAATGAGTTAACTCATCTCCTGACTCCCAAAGCATCTGCAAGGCTCAAGTCAGGAGTGGGATGGAATATTCCCTACTTGTCTGGATGGGTGCAGCTCCAACAACACTCAAGAAACTCAGCACCATCCAGGACAAAGCGGCCCTCTTAATTGACATCAAATCCATGCTCAGTAGCAGAAGTGTGTACCATATCCAAGATGCACTGCAGAAATCCACCATGGCTCCTTTAGACATCACCTTCCAAACCCATTGAGAAGAACAAAGGCAGCAGATAAATCAGAACGCTAGCACCTGCGAGGTCCCCTCCGAGCCACTCACCATCCTGACGTGGAAATATATATATATACATATATATATGTTACTGGGTCAAAATCCTAGAATTCCCTCCCTAACATCATTACCTAAAGCATTAGACTGCAGCGGTTCAAGAAGGCAGCTTGCCACCACCTTCTGGGGAGGGGTTAGTAAATACAGAGACACCCACATGAATAGAGAGAGGAACAATCTGACAGCTGGTCTCTTTAACGGGAAGCTGACGTTCAGAAATCTTGTGAAACAGATGTTTCCATTTCTGAGAAAGACCATAGAGAGTCATTGCCATGTAATTGCTCCCAAGCCATGCTCTCAAAATACAGCAGAAATGTTCCTCTGCACAGTGAGCTCATTAGCTGAAGGACGTGGACAACTCAAATGTGGATGTTTCTCCCACTCAGATGCTCAGATGGACTATCACCGCTGCGAGGACAAAGAGACACTGAATGGCCTGTTTCTGTGCAGTGTATGGTTTTAAACCAGATGTCGTTTGTTAAAATAATTCAGGATTTTGGACAAATTGATCAAGAATTCAGTGGATTTGCCGAGGGATTCATTAATCATTATAGCTTGAGCAAGAAGCCAATCTTTAAGATGACAGACTTGCTCACACTCATAAGTGTTCTTCTCCTCATTCATGTGGGTGTCTCTGGCTGGGACCAGCATTTATTGTCCTGCCCCTAGTTACCCCTTGAGAAGGTGGCGGTGAGCTGCCTTCTTGCACCACTGCAGTCTAATGCTGTGTTCGAAGTTAATGTGTACACGCCATCATACTTGTACATTGAACAGATTTAAACTTTTCATTAAAAACATCTTAATACTTCATGGGAGTTGTCAAATGCTATGGATCAGAACAGACCCCCTTCAAAACACATCAAAGAGAGATAGCCTAGACTCTAACTTTCATCTTAGTTACAGGCATGTGTCTTAGTTGTGATTCAATTGGCCAAACTACTAGGCTTTAAGAAATGCACACTTTATTCTTACAAAACAGTGAAAATACAAACAAGAAAAGATTTGGCATTAGTTGAACTCTATCGAAATACTTAACAAAGTAATGCATCACTTAACTACTATACATCAACTGTTCCAGTAAACAGCATCCCATAAACGCACCCTCGGCAAAGATAAATCCAAGAAAACAGATTTCAAAAACAAAGTTGCTGGAAAAGCTCAGCAGGTCTGGCAGGATCTGTGAACAGAAATCAGAGTTAACATTTCGGCTCCAGTGACCGTTCCTCAGAGCATACAGATTTCCGTCACTTGCCCTCTTCCTTCTGACCAGGTGATGGAACACCGACAGAATGAATGTAGCAGCAGAGAGGGAGAGAGCAGTATCTAGCAGCTTCAAGTCCAAAATCCCCAAGTTCTCAACATTAAGTAAAATCCAAAACCCTGGGTCTGTGAGAGCCTGATTCAACACACTGATGCTTCCATTGTCTAATTTCAAAAACCACCAGTTTCCATAGAGCACTTCAACACCAGGATGGCAAGAGCCCTTTTCAAGAGAAACAGGAGAAGATAAATCTCTCTTAAAGGCACATATCACCACACAGAGTTTAACCTCATTCCACTTTTCAAATATTTCAGACTCCTGCATTTATAAAACTCATACACAGGAGAGGAATTCAGATTTTAAAAAGATGCTGGGCCAGAAAAGGGAAATGCAGAATAAGTGGACAAGGTCACAGATATGAGTGAGGTTCTCAATGAATATTTCAACATTTCTCTAGAAGATTCTAAGTTTAAAAAGGAGGAGGTATTTGATGTTTCTCCAAGTGTGAATGCGCATCACTCCCCAGGGCTGCCAATGGAGGCAAGGGAGGAGATTGCTGGGGCCCTGGGGGAGATATTTAATACTTCGCTGGCCACTGGTGAAGTACCAGATGACTGGAGGATAGATAATGTGTGGTTCCTTTGTTCAAATAGACCAGTAATTACAGACCAGTTATTCTGGCATCAGTGCCAGGGAAATAATTGGAAAAAAATTCTGAAGGACAGGAGTAATCAATACTTGGAAAGGCAGGGATTGATCAGGGATTATAGCTCAAATTTGTCAGTAGGTGATCCTGCCTCGACTAATTTAGTGGAGTTTTATGAAAAGTTGGCGAAGTGTATAGATGCGAGTAATGCAGCTGATATGGTTTACATGAACTGCAACATGGCCTTTGACAAGGTCTGACAGGGAAGGGTAATCCAAAATGTCAAAAGAATTCAAGGCAAGTTGGAAAACTGGATCCAAAATTGGCTTACAATCAGGAAGCAAAAAGTGATAGCAGAGGGATGTTTTTGTGGTTGGAATATGGTTTGGAGGGACTGGGCCGTGCACAAAATCTTGGGAGTAGCACACTACAAAAGTGAAGCAGAAACTGGTCCTTTGGAAGCACTGTTCCCTCTCCATTCTGGGTAAAAACCTGGACTTCAGGTGTGAGGCACTATCTCTGTTGTACGTGGTGCAGTTTTGGCCCATCCAAAGAAGAGGGAGGATCCTGTCGCCTGTTTCCCTGAGCAGACTGTCAAAGCCATTTGGCAGAATGCCTCATCATCAGAACTTTCTTACAGGCACAAAGACATTGCTTGGCGGGTGGTGAGAAGGGTACTGGTGAGAAGGGCAGTACCCGTGAGATCCTGTATGTACACCAGGTCGGCCTGCGCCACCACAAGCTGCCCTCAAAGTGTCAATGGTGGAATTGAGGCTGTCACACGCATCTCCTTCTGAAATGTGCCTTTGCAAAGAAAGACTGGAGGAAGATGCAATGTTTTTTGTTGAGGTTCATTCCGAGCAGCTCCACGATGCGGGATTCCATTCTCTATGGTCTGCTTCCCAGAACACACACTGCAACAAACATCAACTGTGTCTGGAGGACCATTAACTCTGTGAAAGATGCTCTTTGGTTCTGCCTGAAACCTTGTTGATCTTCCTGATCCAGGAGGTGACCCTGACCGAGTTGCAGACTGACACAGTCCAAAGTCTGAGGGATACACCAAAGCTCAGGGCAGTTGCTGCCAAGGCGCAGTGGGGAAAGACCACGGTCTGAGGGCTTCCTGCTGAAGGTAAATGGAGGTCTGTTCCATTATCAGACCCTTGTACTACCTCAAATACATGTAAATTTTAGTTTTGTGTAAGCGAGGACTTTGGTTTCTTTGGGATAGAGTCAAAGTTTAACGTTTTGTTTGCTTGATTTGCAACTGAGCCGAACTGAACTTCTTATGTGTCAATGTGCGTATGCAGAGAGTTATTGTTATGAATAAAGTATATTTTTGAATTATTAAAAAAAATGTTGGGGACCCTATTGTGGGGAACTGTGCCCAGTTCTGATTACCCTTTGTGGTAAAGATATTATTCAGTTGGAGATTGTTCAGAAAAGGTTTACCAGGATGCGACCGGGATTGGAGGGTTTGGGTTAGAAGAAGAGGCTGGATAGGCTGGAGCTTTTTTTCACTGGAGCAGAGGAGGTTGAGAGGTGACCTTACAGAGGTTATGGAATTGGTAAGAAGAATTGCAGGTATCTTTTCCCTAGGGAAAGGGATTTCAAGACTAGGGGGCATATTTGTAAGTTGAGAGAAGAAACATTTTAAAAAAGAAATGAAGGACAACTTTTTTTTCACATAGAGCGTGGTTTGCTGGTGGAATGAACTTTCAGAGGAAGTGGTGAATGTGGGTACAGTAACAACGTTTAAAAGACATTTGGAGATGCACATGAATAAAAAATTGTTTGCACAGATATGGGTCAAGCGCAGGCAGGTGGGACTAGTTTAGTTTGGGATTATGGTTGGCATGGATTGGATAGGTTGGACCGAAAGGCTGCTTCCATGCTGTATGACTCTATATCTTAGTGACTGTATCTTATTTGTACCCCCCAACTGTTCCTAGCACTCAAGCCCTCCTTATGATTAAGTGCTTGTGTGACTAACTTAAGCTATAAAATGCTAATTGTAATTTATAGAGAAGCAGTAAACTACCCGAACTACACTATTTCCTTCAACGGATATATCTTAGCAAATTGTTTGCCTAAGCTGCTTGCAGTCTCCCAAACACCATGCTCTAGAACGTTCCACAAACTATGTTAGTCCAATTCTGCACCCATTTAAAATTTAAAATTTATAATCCAAGATGGCGGTGGGATAGGACATTTCAGCCAGAGCGTGTCCACTCCGTCTGTTTCCTTTATTCTCTTTTGTGTTTTCTTTCCTTCTCCCCTTTTCATTTCTCTCCCTGCCTCAGTGCAGGTTCAGCCCTGGAGCCTTGGCCTCAGACACCCGGACCCAGCAAGATGTCCTCTGGGCGTGGTGTGGCGGTCTCTCGGCCCGGCGTGGCCTCAGCGTGGGCTTCTGGTTTTGAGGTAATTCCGAAGCGATCTCCTAGCCTCAAGAACCTCAAGGTGAAGCCTGATGAGGTCTGGAGTCAAGGCCTGGCAGGGACTGGATTGGAAGGCTGCTGTTCTTAACACTTTATTTCTCTATTTTCTAATTTATTCCTATGATCTGGAATGATGGACTTTTGAATGTCTTTATTTTTCTAATTTTTCCTTCCTTAAGAACTTGTACTGTAAAATCTGTCCCTAGGTACCTTTGATCCTAATATAGCGCCAGAAGTGGTGACTAGTAAACTTTTCATTCTAATCATTTGAGTCCATTTGACAATAAAGTTAATTCATTCATTCATCTACCACATGGTAACACCATCACCTGCAATTCCTCCTCGAAGCCACTTGCCACCCTGACTTGGAAATGTATTGCTCTTTCTTCAGTGTCACTGGATCAAGATCCAGGGATTCCCTCCCTAAAGGCACTGTGGGTTGATCACAGCACATGGACTGCTGTCGGTCAAGAAGGCAGCTCAGCATCTTCTTCTCAAGGGCAATGTGTGGCTGGCAATTAATGCTAGAGCCAAGCAATGACGCCCAATTTCTGTGAATCACTTCTTTTGCCATGAAGGTGGTGGCTAGGCAAGCATTTATTGCCCATCTCTCATTGAGAACATGCTGTTGTGCTCTCTTGTGACTCAATCCCTCTTCCTGCCAGGTCTGTCTATGAATGGAAATCAGTTTTAATATTTCAGGCCTGGTCACCATTCCTCGGTCTATTTTAAATTAAATTCTTTCATTTCCATACAATCCATAAGTCCTCTACAGCTACTCTGAACATTTATCCAAAGACTGGTTGACAGCATTCTGCACCAGGTCTGGTTTGAAAAAATACAACTGAAGAGAAAAGTGGAACTGTTGTACAGCCCTATGTCATTTCACAGAGGAAGTAATGCAAGGCAGCTTGATTTCTTGCTTCAGGGAGTCAATTTATAAAAACAAACCTTGTGATAAGGTTGTTATTTCTGTTTCTGGTTAGGTTTCATTGCCAAGTTGGAACATTTCAGCACAGAGTCATTGTTTATATAGTTGATCTCGGAGAATTCCCAGGCAGCAGTGAGGCACAGAAAAGGTTGAATTAAACAAAAATACAAAGTGAGCTTGGGAAACAAAACCTGTAAACAATACCATTTGTCTTCTCTTAAGGCTATTCCTAGGGTCCTTCACTCAAAGGATGGATTGTTTTCTGTAAATTGACAACAGCCACCATTTTCTTTTAGAGAACTGGCAACATTTCCTCAATTTAATTGATAATCTTGTTGCCTAATTTGCCTCATTTTTCAATCTTTGTGACCCGTTCATCTGAACAGGACTCAAAACTTCAACTGAAAACATCAAATGGAGATCACAGTGGGACGGGCAGCATCCATGGAGAGAGAGCAAGCTGACATTTTGAGGCTTGATCGCTCTTCAGAAACTTTAGCGCTGTTTTCTGTACCTCCACAGATGCTGAATTTCTGCAGCAATTTCTGTTTCGCTTTGGTTCAGAACTCTGCTGTGCTCTGTTTTATTTTTGGGTGGAGGGACTTTTGCATTCCATATGTTCAGATTTAAATTTGGTTTTTGTTGTTACATACGCTTAAGTACAGGAGTACAGTGAAAACTATCTAATGTCACCACATACGTTGCCAGCTGAGGCACAAAGATACCAAAAATGCAGGTACAAGTAGGAAGACAAACAAAGTTAAATCGATGAGCATCACAGACCTTCATAGAATCAGTAGAAAGATAAACAAATATGCTAATATTTAAGGTTAAAATTCTTCTTACTATAAAGCTAAAAGAAAGGAATAAAGTTAAAATTTCAACAGTCTTTGATGAGTGCATGATGGGGCGCCAATCTCCTTCACTTAGATGGCCCTACAGGAGACAGAAGCCTGCCCGTTCCCGATGCCACCGCTGCTGCAGATACGATGGAACCTCCTTAGCCTCTCCCTCCTCCCGTGTTCGGGCGGTGTTGCCATCCCTGCTGCTACTGCCACCTCCAATCTCCTCCTGCTGTTTCCGGAACATTTCTGGGTAAGAGACGCTCACAACCTCCAATTGCTGGGTCCGCCCCGAGTCTCGCTCTCAGCACCACTCCCCCCCCCACCCCCGGCCACCAGGCCAGGACGCTACCAAGGACTGCTGAAAGACTCCCATGCCAGGCCGGGAGGCCACCACGCCAGGCCAAGAGGATGCCTCACAAGGTCTGCACTGAGTCTGGGAGAAGAAAGTAAGAAATGGGCTGAGTAGACAAACTCCTGTTGAGGCATCAGCTGCCATCTTGAAGAGGGATGTTGTTTGTTGCCTGGTAAATGACAAGTCCACTAACCCCATTCTGGGGTTTCTAAACAATCTAAGACTTGGGATAAACCCTACCCTTGTTTAGAGCAGGGGAAAAAAACAATAAAGAAGTGACTGTAAGCTCATAGGAATTGTACTCCCCACATTGGAGCTTCTTGCCAAGAGGAAGAGCATTCTCTCAGCATCAATCCCATCAAGGCTCTTATCTCTTTCAATGCAACGTTTTCACATTTGTTTCAGCTCCATCGGGAAACAGGGTCAATGTATTCACCCTGACCTAAGAAGACAATGTTTCACCACACCAAGAATCAGCTGAATGAAACTTCTCTGAACTGTTTCCGACACAAGTACAATGCAAGTTTCGGATGTGGGCTAACCAGAGAAAAACCAGTACCATATCTAGCAGCATCAGCATTGCTGAGAAAGGGAAGCAATGTCCTAGTGGTATTTTCACTAGACTGTTAATCCAGAGACCCAGATAATATTTTGGGGGCCTAGGTTCAAATCGTACCATGGCAAATGGTGGAATTTGAATTCAATAACAATAGAGAAAACCTGGAGTTAAGAGTCCAATCATGGTCATGAATCCATTATCAATTGTCTGAAAGCCCAGTCGAGTTCCTTAATGTCCTTTAGGGAAGAAAACTGCCATTTTTACTCGGTCTGGTCTACCTGTGACTGCAGACCCACTGCAATGTGGTTGACTCTTAACTGCCTGTGGGCAGTAAATACCGGCCCAGTCAGTGACTCCCCTCTCCCATGAAAGAATAAAAGGCAAATGGGTTTTAATGTGGATAAGCGTGAGGTGCTGCACTTTAGGAAAAGTCTACAGTTAATGGCAGGACCCTGAGCAGCAGTGATGTGCAGAGGGATATTGGACTTCAAGTTCATCACTCCCTGAAAGTGGCCACTCAAATAGATAGGGTGGTAAAGAAGGTGTATAGCATGCTTGCCTCTATTTGTCGGGGAACTAAGTACAAGACTCAGGATGTCGTGCTTTATAAAACATTGGTTAAGCCACACTTAGCGTATTACATTCAATTCTAAGCACTACATTATAGGAAGGATGTGGAAGCTTTGGAGAGGGTACAGAACAGCTTTACTAGGATGCTGCAATGATTAGAGGGTATGAGCTATAAGGAGAGGTAGAAAAACTCAGTTCTTTTACCTTTGACGTGGTGGAGGATGAGGGGAGACTTGATAGAAGTTTACAAAATTATGAGATGCATATATAGCGTTGATGGTCAGAATCTCTTTCCCAAAGTTGAAATGTGTAATACGAGGGGGTACGCATTTAGGGTGAGAAGGGGCATGTTCAAAGGAGATGAGGGGGCAACATTTTTTTTGCACACAGAGTGGTACAAGTCGGAAACATTCTGCTGGGGGTAGTGGTGAAAGCAGATACGATGGGGGCGTTTAAGGGGCTTTTATATGAACACATGGATGTGAAAGAAATGAAGAGATATGAACAAAGGGCAGGCAGGAGGGATTAGTTTAATCTCGTGTCATGTTTGGCAAACATCGTGGGCCGAAGGGCCCGTTTCTATGTTCAGAGATGATGGGAACTGCGGATGCTGGAGAATCCAAGATAACTAAGTGTGAAGCTGGATGAACACAGCAGGCCAAGCAGCATCTTAGGAGCACAAAAGCTGATGTTTCGGGCCTAGACCCTAACTCAGGGTCTAGGCCCGAAACATCAGCTTTTGTGCTCCTAAGATGCTGCTTGACCTGCTGTCTTCATCCAGCTTCACACTTTGTTATCCCGTTTCTGTGTTGTACTGTTCTATGTTCTATAAATCAAATAATCACCAATGCTTTCAGTCGGTTGATCCAACATTTCCTACTGTTATATTCAATCCCTCAGGAAGGCCACATTCTGCAATCTCTTTCCCTTGAAATAATGTACTGGTGCATTTATCCTCCTGCCAATGTGACAGCGCCATGGTTTGCACTCATTGTATACCATCTTGTATGCTTTTTTCCACTCATTCAAACCACCCACACCCTAACTGTTTCGGAGATAGTAGGAATGACAGAGGCTAGAGAATCTGAGATACCAAGGTGTAGAGCTGTATAAACACCGGAGGCCAAGCAGCACCAGAGGAGCAGGAAGGCTGACATTTTCTGAAGAAGAGTCTAGGCCCAAAATGTCATCTTTCCTGCTCCTCTGACGCTGCTTGGCCTGCTGTGTTCATCCAGCTCTATACCTTGTTATCTCTTTTGAACTGTCTTGCCTTCTCACTGCTTTGCAAGATTTCTATGAACTGTTGGTCTCTACATCCAAGTTATTAATACACATCGTACATAGCAGAGGCCAAAGCACCAAATCTATGGAACATTTAAGAAGTATTTAGATGTGCAGTTGCACGTTCGATAATTACAGATTGCTAAGCTGGAAATGACACATTAAACATAACCACTAAGTTCCACTGAGAGTCAATGTGTGTGTGTGGGACTCTTACTCCAGTGACAGTCAGTGTGTGTGGGGCCCTGTCCCAGAGACAGAGACAGTGGGCATGCATGGGACCCACTCCCCAGTGAGAGTTGGTATAAGTGGGACCCATACCCCAGTGACAGTCAGTTTCTGTGGGACCCATACTTCAGTGACAATCAGCGTGAGTGGGACCCAAAACCAAGTGAAAGTCAGTGTGTGTGAGACCCATAGGTCAGTGAGAGTCAGTGTGTGGGGGGGCCATAGTTCAGTGATAGTCATTATGTATGTGGAACTCTGTCCCAGTGAGAGTCAGTTCATGTGGGACCCACAGCCCAGCAACAGTCAATGTGTGTGTGGGACTCTGCCTCATTGAGAATTATAAGACCATAAGACATAGGAGTGGAAGTAAAGCCATTCGGCCCATCAAGCCCACTCCTCCATTTAAATCATGGCTGATAGGCATTTCAACTCCACTTCCCTGCACTCTCCCCGCAGCCCTTGATTCCTTGTGAGATCAAGAATTTATCGATCTCTGAAGGCATTTCATCAGTGTGTGGATCCATATTGCAGTAAGAATCTTTGCATGTGGGAGCCACACCTCAGTGAGAGTCAGTGTGTATGCGTGACCCGTACCCAAGTGAGAGTAGGTGGGTGCAGAATCCTGTCCTAATGTATCTAACCTTGTGCTGCCCCTGTCCTAGGAGTGTTTGCTGGCGATAGTGCAGGGGGAGCTTAACTCTGAATCCAATTCCCTGCTGTGCCTGTCCTGGGAGTGTTTGATGGGGACAGAGAGAGCTTTAATCTGATTCTACCTCATGTTGTCAGATAATCCTACTTGAACTGATTCTCAGTCATTTGCTGATTGATGCCTCTGTCCTTTTAATATCGCCAAGACTGACAAATGCATGGATCTTCTGGAAATAAACTTCTCTCTCAATATTGTGGACATGATCATGTCACCACTCTGAAGACAGAAAACAGGTAGTGAATCAGAACTAGTGCTGTGAACATAATTTAGAACATAACAGGAATTCCCCTGCACCATGCTTTGTAATTTCAAGGCCCAACACATCTCTCATTCTATGACTGCCAGTAAGTCCAGGATCAACACTCACTCGACAAGTTGTACAGGAAACAATGCCACAAGGGCAGCAGTGGATGTATCTAAAGGTTCAGATAAATCCATGCTAGAGCAGTAAGCTATAGAGAGGGGCAATTTGATAACCAACAGATGAAAAGGATATTTCAACACAGAATCTATATACAGGAAGGATTGTACCAGCCTGCACCACATTCTCTGGCAGCTCATTCTGTACACGCACCACATCGTGTGTGAAAAACGTACCGCTTCGGTCCCTTTCCTATAGCAGACTTAACGGCAGTCATAGAATGAGAGATGTATTGCACCTTGAAATTACAAAGCGTGGTGCTGGTGAGTTCCTGTTAAAGTATGTTCACAGGATAAATTACGCTCTGAGGAAGGGTCACCAGACCCAAAACGTTAACTCTGTCTTCTCCTTCACAAATACTGCCAGGCCTGCTGAGCTTTTCCAGCAACTTTGTTTTTGTTCCTGAAAAGGCTCGTTCTTTATTCCCTGAAGCATCAGAGGCTAAGGGGTGACCTTAAATAGGCTTACAAAATCATGAGGGGCATGGACAAGGTGATTAGCCAAGGTCTATTTCCCAAGTAGAGGAGTCCAAAACTAGAGGCTTTAGGTTTAAAATGAGAGGGAAAGATTTAAAAGGGACCGAAACAGTACATTTTTCACACAGAGGGTGATGCAAATACGGAATGAGGAATTGGTGGAGGCTGGTACAATTACAGCATTTAAAAGGCATCTGGTGGGTATTTGAATAGGAAGGATTTAGAAGGATATGAGCTGGAAGATGGGACTAGATTAATGGAGAATATCTGGTCACAAACAACGAACAAAAACAGAAGTTGCTGGAAAAGCTCAGCTGGTCTGGCAGCATCTGTAAGGGAGAAAACAGAGTTAATGTTTTGGTTCCGGTGACCCTTCCTCAGAACTGATGGTGGCTGGGAAAACATCAGTGTATATGCAGAAAATTAGGAGATAGGTGGGATAGGGAGTAAATGATAGGATAGAGCGCAAAGAGAGAGAAAGACAGTTGGGTAGACAAAGGAGTTGCTAACGATCAGGCTGGGAGAGTGAATAGTTGTTAATGGGGACTGTTAGTGACTAACAACAGGGGGTGTGTAGTGACAGGCTGTGTGGTAACAGGGCCTGGTGTGTGGGGTGGGGTGCTGGGACATGGGAGAGTTTAGGCCCTAAATTTATTGAACCCAATATTGAGTCTGGAGGGTTGTAGTGTCCCCAAGCAGAAAATGAACTGTTGCTCCTCCAGCTTGCGTTGGGCTTCATTGGAACACCACAGCAAGCCAGAGACAGAGATGTTGGCCAGGGAACAGGGCGGTGTGTTAAAGTAGCTGGCAACAGGTAGACTGTTCTGCGAAGCAGTCACCAAGTCTATGCTTTGTTTCCCCAATGGAGAAGAGATCACATTGTGAGCAGGAATGCATTAGGCTAGATTCTGGGAAGTGCAGGTGAAGTTTTGTTTCACCTGGAAGGTACGTATGGGTGCTTGGATACTGGAGGGGGAGGAGGTAAATGGGCAGGCTTTGCCCCTTCGTCGGTTACAGGGGCTGTTGGAAGGTGTTGGGGGTGAAGGAAGTATGGACCAGGGTGTCCTGGAGGGAATGGCCCCTGCGGAACACGGACAAAAGAGGGGAGGGGAATATGTGTCTGGTGGTGGCATCTTGCTGGAGGTGGCAGAAATGGCGCATGATGATCTTCTGGATGTGGATGGTGGATGAGCATAAGGGGGACCCTATCACTGTTGCGGGAGGGAAGAGTAGGGGTGAGGGCAGAAGTGCAGGAGATAGGTTGGACCTATTGACAACGGAGCTGGGGAATCCTTGGTTGAGGAAGAAGGTGGACATTTCAGACTCTCCCTTGTCAAAACTGGCCTCATCTGAACATATGCAATGGAGATGGAGGAACTGAGAGAATGGGATGGAGTCTTTACAGGAAGTAGGGTGTGAGGTTGTATAGTCCAGATAGCTGCGGGAGTCGGTGAGTTTGTAATGGATATTAGTGGTCAGTCTATACCCAGAAATGGAAACAGTAATGATGAGGAAGGGAAGGGAGGAGTCAGAGATAGAGCAGGTGAAAGTGAGGGCAGGGTGGAAATTGGATGAAGTTTTCCAATTCCATACAAGAGAGGGAAGCAGCACCAATGATATCATTAATGGATCAGAGAATGAGTTGCAGTTGGAAGCCGGAATCAGGTGCCCCCTCAATCTCCGATTTTCTAATGAAAATAATCCTAATCTGCTCAACCTCTCTTCACAGCTAGCACCCTCCATACCAGGCAACATCCTGGTGAACCTCCTCTGCACCCTCTCCAAAGCATCCACATCCTTTTGGTAATGTGGCGACCAGAACTGTACACAGTACTCCAAATGTGGCCGAACCAAAGTCTTATACAACTGCAACATGACCTGCCAACTCTTGTACTCAATACCCCGTCCAATGAAGGAAAGCATGCCATATGCCTTCTTGACCACCTTATTGACCTGCGTTGTCACCTTCAGGGAAGCACAGGTAAAAGGCCGGAGGGAGGGGTCCAGGTGGAGGGAGAGTGTTGGAGTCGAGCAAAGGGGTACGTGGGATGGGGAGAGGACTCTTGTCCGAAGAAATGAGCACGGAGGGAAAGATGGCGGAAGAGCAGTTCCGCGTCATGTTAAGCCTGAAATTCATTAAGAGGGGACTCAGAGGGATAAAGCTGAGGCTTTTGCTGAGAACAGAGCATTTGGCATCGGACAGCGGAAGGTTAGGAGGGATGGTGAATACCCGACAGGAGGTGGGGGGGGAGGGGATAGACTCGAAGAGAAGTTGAGGAGAGGAAGGTTCCAGAGGGCTTATGGGTGTTTTTGAGTTGTTGTATCTGTTGGGCCTTAATGCCTGAAAGGAAGAGAAAAAGTTCCTTGCTACAACGGTGAATGAACCGGCAGATGAAGTGGAACTGCAGAACAGTGCAATCCTGAGCCAGCGTGTTGCAATGCTGTTGGAGAGAGAGGTTTAGAGTGTCCATGTGGCAGTGCATGACACCGAGTGTGGATCTCAGGATGCGGCGAGAGCAGCTGTCTGTGGAACAGTGAACATCACAGAGATACCTGTGATCCTGGGAGGATTCAAAACATGAGGGATGAAACTTCAGTTGGAATCCATGTGGCATGAGTCTGAATATCAGGTTATGCTGCCGAGGACACATCAATTCCAAACATTTCTAACTTGCTAACCAACCTGCCATGTGGCACTGTGTCAAATACAGTAAAATAAATAATTGGCGTGAAAGTACACAATTAAAAATTGCACAATCAGGATTGAGATAAGTAAGATCGGGGAAATCAAAACTGAATGGATAAATTGAAAGTTAACCTTCCAGGCATTAGTTTCTGTTTCAATATGTTAAACTACAAAGTAATTAATTGAACAAACTTGGTCTAAGCTGATCTTTAACCTTGCAGTTAGTTCTTTGCTGCTCTTCGGAAAGCCTGAGCTGGGTCATCAGCACAGGAAATGAATATAGAGTCAACAGAGATCTACACCACAGAAAACGGCCCTTCAGCCCATCCAGTCCATGTCAGGCAAAAGCAACTACCTAACTATTCTGACCCCATTTTCCAGCACTTGGCCCACACCCCTGTGCGCCTTAACACCACAACTGTACATTTAAACACTTCTTCAAGATGACAAGGGTTTCTGCCTCTCCCAGCCTTACAGGCAGTAAGTTCCAGATTCCCACCACCCCCTGGGTGGTCTTTTTTTCCTCATAGAATCCCTACAGTGTGGAAACAGGCCCTTCCGCCCAACAAGCCTACATAGACCCACTACAGGAAATTTAGCATGGCTAATCCACCCAGCCTGCACACTTTTGGACTGTGAAAGGGAACCGGAGCACCTGGAGTAAACCCACGCAAACATGGGAAGAACATGCAAACTCCACACGGAGGGTGGAATGGAACCTGGGTCCCTGGCACTGTGAGGTTGCAGTGTTAACCACTGAGCCACTGTTCCTCACATCACCTCCAAACCTTCTCTCCTTAAATTAAATCTTTCTCCCCTGTTCATTGATCCCTCCATTAAGGAGAAATGTTTCTTCCTCTCTACATTGCCTTTGCTCCTCCTGATGTTATACATCTCAATCATGTGCCCGTTCAATCTCCTCTGCTCTAAGGAAAGTAACCCCAGTTTGTCCAACCTCTCTCCATTGCTGAAATTCTCCAGCGCCCAAGGCAACATTCTGGTAAATCTCCCTCTGCACCCTCTCCCAGTGCCATCACATCCTTCCTAGAATGTGGGTTCCTGAAACACACACAATACGCTCACTGTGGCCTAACCAATGTTTCAGGTAGCTCCGGCATAAACAGTCAGCTCCCAAATACTGTACCTTGGCCAATCCAGGCAAGTATCCCATATGCCTTGTTAACCACTTTGTCTACCTGTCGTGGTAACTTAAGGGACAGTTAAACATCCACAACAAGGCTCGTCTGATCCCTCGGTGCTTCCCAGGGTCCCACTGCCCATCATGTATTCCCTTGTCATTTTTATTCTGCCCAAGGGCATCCCCTCACAATTATCTGAAATGAACCCCACAAGGCACTGATCAGCCCATCTATATCCTCCTGTAGACTAAGGCTAGCGTCCTCATTATTTACCACCCCACAAATTTTTGTATCATAAGGAGGGTTTAAGATTGGGCTGTACTCATTGAAGTTTAGAAGATTGAGGGGAGACTGTATTGAAACAAAGATTCTTAGGGGCCTTGCTAAAGTAGATGTGGAGAGATTGTTTCCCCTTGTGTGAGAGTCTAGGACCAAAGACATAATCACAGAGTAAGTGGGCACCCATTTCAGACAGAGATAAGGAGGAATTCTTTCACTCAGAGGGGAGTGAATCTGCGGAATTCTTTATGGCAGAGGGCGGGCATGAAGCAGTCATTTAGTATTTTCAAGACGGATTTTTAATCAGTAAGGGAATAAAGTGTTATGGAGAAAAGGCAGGAAAATGCAATTGCTGGTGATCAGGCCAACCATGGTCTCATTGAATGGCAGAGCAGACTTGATGGGCTGAATGGCCCAGAGGCAGTAAGGTTGGCAGATACTGGAAGCTTAGAGTCAAGAAATGTGAAGCTGGAAAAGGTCAGGCAGCATCTGAGGAGCAGGAAAGTCAATGTTTCAGACCAAAATCCTTCATCAGGACTGGATACGGGGAGGGAGCCCAAACATAAACAGGGATGGTGGGGCTTGGGGGGAAGGGTAGGTGGGATGGGTAGGTGAATGCAGCTAGGGGGTTACTGTGGTTGGTCTGTGGGAAGAGTGCAACGTATAGTGCATAGGAAGATGGACAGGTTGGAGTGGAGAGATTTAGAAGCAGGCCATTGGGCTGTACATTCCCAAGGCAAAATATGAGGTGTTGTTCCTCCAGTTTGCATTTGGCCTTACTCTGACAGTAGAGGAGGTGAAGGATGGACATGTCACCAGGGGAGTGGGAGGGGGAGTTAAAGTGGGTGGCAACCAGAAGGTTGGGTGGTTGATATGTGCAGAGTGCAGACGCACTGCAAAATGGTCCCCAGATCTGTGTTGGGTCTCCCCGAAATAGAGATGACATCGCGAGCAACGGATGCAATAGACGATGTTGGATGAAATGCAGGTGAATCTCTGCTGGATTTGGAAGGATTGTTTGGGGCCTTGGATGGAGGTGAGAGGGGAGGTGTGGGGGCAGTGTTGCAACTCCTGTGGTGGAAGAGCAAGGTACTGGGTGTGGTGGAGGGGTTAGTGGGGAGCATGGAGCTGACAAGGGAGTCATGGAGTGAAGGGTCCCTGCGCAACTTGGACAGGGGTGGGGAAGGAAGTATCTTTTTGCTAGTGGGGTCTGATTGTAGGTGGTGGAAATATCGGAGGATGATGCTTTGTATTTGAAGGTTCGTGGGGTAGTATGTGAGGACTCAGGGGACTCTATCCTTATTGTTGTTGGGGGAAAGGCAGAAGCGTAGGAAATGGGAGATGCAGTTTCAGGCATCCTTAGTAACAGTGGAGGAGAAACTATGATCTCTAAAGTGGGAGGCTATCTGGGCAGTCCTACAATAGAACGCACCATCCTGGGAGCAGAATAGCCTACTCTTGTATGTACTTCTTCGACTAGTACGCTGTGATTTTTGTTCATTGTTCATGCTCCAATGTTCTTCTCTTTGCTATCTCAGGGCATCCGTTCGTCATCACACATGTTGGCTCTCCTCCAGTTTTTACACACCCGTGACTTTTCTTAAAATTGGCAGCACCCAACTATTTACTTGTGTAATATCTTGTATTCTGCAATCTTTCAGAGATCCTGTGCGCCAAACAAAACTTCATTCCTCTCCTTTATTCGACCAACTAAAAGCATTTGCTAACATCAAAATAAACCCACCCAGTTTGATGAGTGCGCTTACTCACGCTGCTGACGTTGACCTTTGAAGCAAATTTTCAACAAATTGCGGTTATCACAGGGAGGCAGAGTAAAAACAGCAGGTTCTGGTCTGCAAGCACAAGGACGGTGCATTTGCACAGGTAAAGACCTCCTGCTCTGTGATAAAGTCAAAGTTCAAAATGCAGCTCTTTCAAAGCACCCTTATCATCTGTGCTTTTGTTGCTGAAGGTGAGATTTTATCGATTAAATTATTTGTGATTTATGTGGCTCCGATAAATTTGAATAACTTGTAATTACTCTCAGTCGCTTAAATATCTAAACTTAAGACAATACCCAAACTGAATGATAAGCAGTGCCTCAAAGCGAGATAATTGCGTACCACAGAATGCAGCAAGCACATAGGCAAGATGTCTTTTATGTCGGGCAATGTCTGTGAATTTAGGGAGGAGATGGGTGATTTACTTGCGGTGTGGGGTAGAAACAGTGTTTAGTTATGTGTGATATCACTTTTAAATCAAAAAAGTTGACAAATAGGTGAACTTTGCAATATCCACAAGGATTCTTACCAGTTCGTAGAAGTTTGCAGAAAGCTTCCTATCTGGATGTGTCACAGCGTGGTTTGGCAACTGCTCTTCCCAACATAATACAGCAAGTTGTGAACCCAGCATTGTTCATAGCACAAACCAGACTTCCGTCCATGGACTCCATCTATATTTCCTGCTACCTCAGGAAAGCAACCAACAAAAAGCAATAACATTTTCCACCTGGTTATGGTCTCTTCGGCCCTCTGTCAGGCAGAAGTAAAAGTTTGAATGCGTATGCAAATACATTCAAGAACGGCTTTGTCTCTGTTGTTATCAGGCTTTTGAAAGTTAATGTTGATCTGTCTCTCTCTGCACCTTCTCTGCAGCTGTAACTCTGTATTCCGCTCTCTGTTTTGCTTCCCTGACGCACTTTGTATGGTATGATCTGCCTGTAAAGTAATACGTTTCGCTGTGTATCGGTACATGTGACAGCAACGAATCAAATCAAGTCAAAAAGATGCAGGAATGGAAGGTATGGTTGAGAAAATTACAAGCCATACAAAAATGATTTGGAAAGACAGTTGTGATGAGGGCATAAAGAGCCTGCGAAGCTGTTGCAGATGAGCCATGGGGGTGCACAAATGTGTTGGAAACATGCAACTGCCCATTGTATTAGAAAGAAGTATGATCTCCAAGTGGTGAGAGATTACAGAGCTCTGAAGTGCAGAGGGATCCTCCTGCCTAAATCGTAGGAGTTTACTATGCAAGTAAAGCAAATAGCTAGGAAAGCCAGTAGAGTATTATCATTCAAAGTAGGGAGAGCTGAATATAAAAAATAGGATGTTGTGCTTCAGTTATGCAGGTGAGACCACACGTGGAGTACTGCATAGTGTTTTGGTTGCCTGATTTAATGAATTATACAAATGCATTGAAAACAGTTCAGAGAAGGCTTTGTGGACTGGGTTCATGGGTTAGGACTGGAATGGGTGGACTGCCTTATGAGGAAAGGCGAGACAGGCCAAGCTTGTATCTGTTGGAGTTTCAAAGAGTAAAGGTAACTTCATCGTTTTTAAATTGTCTTATGGGAAGATGGTGTCATTGGCTGGGCCCAGCATTTATTGCCTGTCCCCTGTGGCCTGCTTTGACCCTGCAGTCCACATGACTTAACAAGGGAATTCCAGGATTTTGACCTGGTGGCACTGCAGGAATGGCAATATATTTCCAACCCAATATGGCGAGTGGCTTGGAGGGGAATGTAAAAGATGCTCAGGGGCCTTGACAGAGCAGCTGTTATTCCCATTTCTGGGAGACTCTAGAAAAAGGGGGCACTGTTTTGAAATCAAATGTTGCCCATTTAAACCAGAGCAAGAAATACTTTTGTCTCAAAATCTTTGAAAATATTTTAAGGTGGGGCTGAATAACTGGAGTGGTGATAGGTAATGACAAGCAGTTAACATGGATTTGAGGCTATATCTAGATCAACATTGAAATGGTGGTGAAGGCTCAGGGCCAAATGGTCTAATCTTGCTCCTAAATTTGATTTGATTTATTATTGTCACATGTATTGAGATACAGCAAAAAGTGGTTGTCAGCTATCCAGACGAATAGCAACTTACATAAGTACAAGAGGAACAAATTGTTGAACAGTGTTACAGCCACAAAAAAGGTGCAGAAAAAGACCAACTCAAATATATGAGGCCAGTTCATAAATCTGATAACAGTGGGGAAGAAGATGTTCTTGCGATAGGTTGGCACGTGTCCTCAAACCTTTGTATCCTCTGCACCACGGATGTTTGTGGAAGACAGTATATCTGGGGTGAGAGAGTTCTTTGCTCATGTTGGTTGCTTTTGTTTTTGTTCTTTGTTTACATTGGTTGCTTTCCAGAGCCAGCAGGAATAGAAGGAAGTCAATAGAAGGAAGGTTGGTTAGCGTATGGACTGGGCTAGATTTTGTAATTTCTGTCTGTAATTTCTTGCAGTCATGGGCAACAAAATTTGTGTGATTTTATTCAAGGTTCAGTCTTATGGACACATTGAACCTTCAAGAGTACACTTATTCTACCCTCTGAGTGGAACAGTATCTCTTCAACTTCCCTTCAAAACCTGTATGAACTACTTGGAAAACCCTGCTAGCACAAATAGGTCCTTCTCATCCACTTCACGTTTCCTCATAATTTTACATGTCACAATCAAATTTCCCTTCTGCCTTCCAAAAAGACAGCCTCTGCCTACTCAGCTCATTCTCCTGTTACCATCCTGAATTACACAGCTTGTTCCTCATTGCTAATCATACAACCAATTTCCTGATTGTTAGAAACATTCTTCATCACGCAACATCCACCTAGCTTTCAGACTGAATCCCTCATATGTACAACACTGCAAACAGGGAAACAGTGAGTACTAAAATCCTCTTGGAAATTCCCTGTAGTCACAGAAAACAGCTGGCAACTTTATTTTTTACTTTCTGACACTGAAACATCTGCATTTTCAGTTCTTTCCCCATGCAATTCAAGCAGTGATCCTCTTGTCCATCCAGATGATAGTAGCTATGGGTTTGCCTAAAGAGCATTGTTTAACTTCTGCAGTACATCTTGTCAATGGCACACACCGCTGCTTCTGAGCGTTAATGGTGGAGGCAGTGGATGTGGTGCCAGTCAGAGGGCTGCTTTGTTTTGGATGGTTTTGAGCCTCTTGAGTGTCTTTGGAGATGCACCCATCCAGGCAAATGGGGAGTATTCCATCACACTCCTGTGTTGTGCCTTGTAGATGGTGTGCAGGCTATCTGTCGCAGATTTCAGAATCTCTGACTTGCTTCTGTAGCCGCAGTATTTAACCAGCTGAATTCATCTCACTCTCTCTTTCTAGTGCAAGCTCTGACCTGTTACTCCTGCACCACACAAGGGCGCTCATGCACGACCGAAGAAATTGCTTGCACGCCCAGGATCAACAGCTGCATCACGCAATCAGTCTCAGCAAGTGGTGGTAATTTTTTAGGATTCTAACATTTGTCATGATGGATTGAATCTGTCGTGTCAGAGCATAGACTTTAGGCTAGGGAGGCAGTGTACACTTAAAACAGTCACTAGCGGAGTACAATGGGGACAAGGGAGTGTGTTTAGTCAGTTATTTGCATGTAATGTACAGTGATATCAGTAAACATAGAGCCCATCTTTTGTACAAATTTGTGGTACTATTGTAATGTAAATATTTTTGTGATTAAACTTCAAGATATCCGCCTTTATAGAGTCATAGAGCTGTACAGCACGGAAATTTACCCTTCAGTCCAACCGTCCATGTCAGTCAGATATCCTAAATTAATCTAGTCCCATTTGTCAGCATTTGGCCCATATCCCTCTAAACCCTTCCTACTCATATACCCATCCACATGCCTTTTAAATGCTGTAATTGTACCGGCCCCCACCACTTCCTCTGGCAGCTTGCTCCATACATGCACCACCCTCTGTATGAAATAGTTGCTCCTTAGGTCTCTTAAATCTTTCTCCCCTTATCTTAAACTTCTGCCCTGTAGTTTTGGATTTCCCTACGCTGGGAAAAAGACTTTGGTTTATTTACCTTATCCATACAACTCATTATTTTATAATTCTCTATAAGATCATCCCTCAGCCTCTGATACGGCAGGGAGAACCAGCCTATTCAGTCCCTCCCTAGAACTCAAATCCTCCAAAGTTGATAACATCTTTGTAAATCTTTTCCTTATCCTTTCAAGTTTCACAACATCCTTCCTATAGCAGGTAGACCAGAACTGAATGTAATATTCCAAAATTCTCCGAACAAATGTCCTGTACAGCCACAACATGACCCTCCCAACTCCTATAGTCAATGCACTAACCAGTATCGGCAATGTAAACCTAACCATTGAGTTAAATGTTACATGAGCTAGCATGTGAAGTTAACATGTGAGCAAATGTGAGGTCATCCATTTTTACACAGAATCAGGATACTTTTTAGATGGTATGCCGTTAAATACAATGAAGGACTAAAGAGACTGGGAGTTAAATGCCATGAACAGATACAGAAAATACTCAGATAAGCAAATGAAATGCTGGCCTTTACAAATTCTGGAGTATAAGGATGCAGACGTCATGCTGTAATTGTACAAAATTCTGGTTAGACCCCACATGGCTTTCTCAGAGCATATCTGGGCACTACACCTCAGGAAGGGTAGATTGGCTTTGGAGGGAGTACAATATAGGTTTTCAAGATGATATCCTGACTTTAAGGGTTATGTTAATTAATTAGTAAATTAAGTAAGCCCATTTTCTCCGGACTTTAGGAGGTTAAAGGGCAGTCTGATCGAAGATATTAACAGGAAAAGACAGGGTAGATATATTATTTCCACTGGTTGGGAATTCTAGATCGAGGAGGCATAGTCTGAGAATCAGGTCCAGACCATTCAGGAGAGATGTTATGAAATATTTATATTTGCAAAGAGTGTTGAATGTTTAGAACTCTCTTCCAGAAACAGTAGTGGATACTAAAACAGCTGCTAACTTCAAATCTGATATATGTGTTTTTTAAGCAAAAGTATTAAGTCAATGGACCAAACGAAGTTAGGCCACAGGTCAGCCATGATTTCATTCAATGGCAGAGCAGGTTTGAGGAGCTGAAGGCCGTCCTCCTGTGTAATGTACTGGGATGGACTGAGGCCATATCATATTGGCACTTCGGAGGGACAGTGTGGACACGAGAGACCAAATGCCCTGCTTCTACACTGTGGGGATTCTATGACACAGATGCTGCTAAGCTTCTCCAGCATTTTCTGTCATGCTTACCAACACCGTCCACAGAGAACAGAATCAAAGAACAAAGAACAAAGAAAATTACAGCACAGGGACAGGCCCTTCGGCCCTCCAAGCTTGCGTCGATCAAGATCCTCTGTGTAAACCTGTCATTTCTAAGGGCCTGTATCCCTTTCCCAACTGCCCATCCATGTACCTGTCCAGATACATCTTAAAAGACACTATGGTGTCTGCGTCTACCAC
Source organism: Stegostoma tigrinum (assembly GCF_030684315.1). Taxonomy (NCBI): domain Eukaryota; kingdom Metazoa; phylum Chordata; class Chondrichthyes; order Orectolobiformes; family Stegostomatidae; genus Stegostoma; species Stegostoma tigrinum. Next base: position 14,848,073 of record NC_081394.1, read on the forward strand.
CTCCACTGGCAACGCGTTCCAGGCACCTACCACCCTCTGCGTAGAGAACTTTCCACGCATATCTCCACTAAACCTTCCTCCTCTCACTTTGAACTCATGACCCCTAGTAATTAAGTCCCCCACTCTGGGAAAAAGCTTCTTGCTATCCACCTTGTCTATACCCCTCATGATTCTGTAGACCTCAATCAGGTCCCCCCTCAATCTCCGTCTTTCTAATGAAAATAATCCTAATCTACTCTACCTTTCTTCATAGCTAGTGCCCTCCATACCAGGCAGCATCCTGGTGAGCCTCCTCTGCACCCTCTCCAAAGTGTCCACATCCTTTTGGTAATGTGGCGACCAGAATTGTACACAGTACTCTAAATGTGGCCGAACCAAAGTCCTATACGACTGCAACATGACCTGCCAACTCTTGTACTCAATACCCCGCCCAATGAATGAAAGCATGCCATATGCCTTCTTGAGCACTCTATTGACCTGCATTGCCACCTTCAGGGTACAATGGACCTGAACACCCAGATCTCTCTCTGCATCAATTTTCCCCAGGACTTTTCCATTTACTGTATAAATGCATACGGATGACCATGGGTCCTTTGCTTCTCACTCTCTCTCTGTATTTCCCTAAACTGAATGCCTCCAGCATCTTCAGTCTGCAGTTTCTTCAGTTTCTGAATGAATGATGTCATTCCCCCAAACCCCGTTCAGGGCTTTCCTCAGCTCTGCATGGGACACCGAATTAAATGTCTTCTAGATTAATGAGCATCTGCTAGGACAATGGCAACTTTACATCTACAAATAAAAGAATGTTCTGGAAATATTATTATCAATTCACAAATGAACAGTCAAGTAATTTGTTGAGTTACTAGCTAAATAAGTGAAGAAATACATTAATGAACAAATGGATGGATAGGTGGATGGGAAACAGGTGGAATACGCACATTGTTGAAAAGTGAGGTAGGATGTACCTTGAATATTGAAAAGTGAACCATGTTCTCTAAATTCACAGGTGGAGTGAACTATGACGTCATTTTAAAAAACTGTGGAATGTGTGAAGGAAATGTCTCAATGCACTTTGGTTCCATGAAATTCAGTCAGCTTTGCAAAAGCTGCAGTTCCAATCTGTGTAACAATGAGCCTTTCATAGGTAAGCCGAGATATGGAGACGAGTGAGCAAAGCTCTTCAGTGTCATGAAACCATACCCTTTGTGGTGCATCCCTCAGGTTTAATCACCCCTTGCATTCTGGCTTTCAATCTCTCTCAAAATTCAAAACATAGAAATCGGAGCAGAGGTAGGCTGTTTAGCCCACCCAGTCTAGGCCACTATTAAGGATATAGGATGCGTGATTATTGAATTGTATTGCTGACGAATCCAAAGACTATGGTAATATGTTTTCATTTCAGAAGTCCAGCATCTGCAGCAATTCATTTTGGTAACAAATGAAGAACTAGCTGATTGCAAACAAAAAATTACTTGAGGAAAGGTGTAGAAATAATTCACCAAGAGTAAACTGCAAGTATATGCAGCATCATTCTTTGAAAACTGACACACATCGATGCACAAAGTCACACTGACACACATACACTAACATGCCCACACATGCACACAGCCTCTCCGGGTGTGGAGAAAACATATGAAAACATGGTAGAATATTACATGGAAAGTATATTGACCACCAAGCGCCAGGTAAGTTCAGAAAGAAAAACAAATGTGGCTCCAAATACTCATCAGCATCCAAAATCACTTTGTACACAAGCCATAAGCATTGGTATACCTTCCTGGATCAGCTCCGGCTGGCTTCACATGCTCTCTGTAGAGGCAGTGACAGTACATTCCACATTCTCCTTCAGTACTGTCTATTTTTGAATGCCTTCCTATGAGTGTTCAATTCAGAAACATTAGTATGAGGAGTTTTAAGAGAAAAATAAACTTGCAACAGACTGTGTTCAAATCCAAAAATCCTAACTCACAATGACCTCTCCCTTAATGTCAGTCCCTCCAGGTCATTTGCTTTGCAAGTTGGGATACCACAGTTAATCTGTTTCATTTTGCAAACTGTGCTTTCCAGAATTAGCCATTGTACAGTCAATGATATTCTAACTTAATGTTTCAGAAAACATATCTTTATAGTGCAATAATTGTTAACATTTTAGGAGGGTGTACTCACAGAAATAACAGCAGTCCATACTGCCAAGTGCAGTGAGAGAATGGGAGGGAAAGCAGATGAAATTTAATTACCAAGAGGCGGGAGTACAATGTCTTTTCTCTGACAAGAAAAAAGCGTGTATTGGGTACACCTCTAAGGACAGAAGGACTGGGACATTGCTCGCTCTTTCAACTTGCTCTGTCATTCAATACAACAATGGCCATAGTCGGTCAGATCTCAAACAATGATGAGACAGGGCACAGGAAAGAGAGAGAGAGACTTCAGTGGCATGCTGTAAAGTCAATAAACCTGCCACACTGGTTATACTGAACGGAAGATATAAAAATTTGAGATTCAAAATCAACTTCTTCCCCACTGTTATCAGACTTCTCAAATTAAAGTTGATCTTTCTCTGCATCTTTTCTGTGGGTGTAACATTATATTCTGCATTCTATTCTATCATCCTGATGTGATTATGTAAAGTGCAAATTGTCTGGTTCGCACACAAAACAATAATTTTCACTGTATCTCAGTACATTGGACAATAATAAAATCAAATTCTGCTGGCTAATTTCATTGATTTCTGTGTGATTTGAGTTTCAACGTGAGTCATCAAGAATATTTCAGTCAGACCTTGGGAGAGTTTACAAACACTCAGGGATATGAGAAATGGCTAGGAGCTTGGAATTTATACATAAAATCAGCCTCCGCTGTATCAAACGACAGAGCAAGCTCAAAAGGTCTAGCCATGTCCCATTTCTAATGTCCTTAGAGATTAGGATGCGAGAAGCTTCACAAATTTAATTCACAAACAATAAAGTTGTTATTTAAAGTGGTGAGGTGTAACACTTACTGCAAAGCCTGCCAGTCTATGTGTGTGCATCCGAATTTTATGCAATATTAAACATTCTGTGCCAACTTTTCAGAGGAATCTTCCAAATTGAATGGCCTTGAGTGCTATACCACTTCACTTGAAGACCCCAATGCCATAAGCACTGTAAAATGTACTGGAACTCAGGATCGCTGCGTTAACGTTTTAGCCCAGTTTGGTGAGTACATGTCCAAATTACTACCAAGTTACAATCACAGTTTGAAATGCTTCATTGATGTTCGCTGAGATAGCTCAATTGGTACAAGGGATATCATGGAGGGAGTGGAGGACAAATCCAGGAAACATTCTGAGAGTTCCCTGTCACTTATTTCAGACAGAGCTATAAGGATGGAGAGAGTGATAAATTTAAACTATTGCAGGACTGTTTGACAAACAGTCTCAAGAGAAGGTGTAGGCATGCTCCCCGAGCCGATGGGTTTGGTCGCAAACATTTCGTCCCTCTGCACAGTAACATTGTCAGTGCACCTCCAGTGAAGCATCGGTGCTCTGTCCCACTTGTTATTTATACACCTTGGTTTGCTGGATAGGAAACAAATGCCATCCGACTGAGCATAACCTGCAAACAGCTACACTTCCCATACCAATACCTCAGACGCCGAAAGTAACACCAACCACCCCTACAAACTGGGACATAGAAATAACAAGTGGGACAGAACACTGAGATAACAAGGTGTCGAGCTGGATGAACACAGCAGGCCAAGCAGCATCAGAGGAGCAGGAAGGCTGACGTTTCGGGTCTAGAGCCTTCTTCAGAAATGGGAGAGGGGAAGGAGGTTCTGAAATAAATAGGGAAAGAGGGGAAGGCAGATAGAAGATGGATAGAAGAGAAGATAGGTGGAGAGGAGACAGACAGGTCAAAGAGGTGGGGATGGAGCTAGTAAAGGTGAGTATAGGTGGGGAGTTAGGGAGGGGATAGATCAGTCCAGGGAGGACAGACAGGTCAAGGGGTTGGGATAAGGTTAGTAGGTAGGAAATGGGGGTGGGGCTTGAGGTGGGCGGAGGTGATAGGTGGGAGGAAGGACAGGTTAGGAGGGGGCGGGGAAGAGGTGGGCTGGTTTTGGGATGCGGTAGGGGGAGGGGAGATTTTGAAGCATGTGAAGTCCACATTGATACCATTGGGCTGCAGGGTTCCCAAGTGGAATATGAGTTGCTGTTCCTGCAACCTTCGGGTGGCATCACTGTGGCACTGCAGGAGTCCCAGAATGGACATGTCGTCTGTAGAATGGGAGGGGGATTTCAAATGGTTTGCAACTGGGATGTGCAGTTGTTTAGTGCGAATGAGCGTAGGCGTCCCCAAGACTCCGCTTGGTTTCTCCAATGTAGAGGAGTCCACAACAGGAACAGCGGATGCAGTATACCACATTGGCAGGGATGCAAACATCTGCTTGATGTGGAAAGTCTTTTTGGGGCCTGGGATGGGGGTGAGTGAGGATGTGTGGAGGCAGGAGTAGCACTCCTGTAGTTGCAGGGAAAAGTGCCGGATGAAGTGGGTCTGGAGAGGAATGTGGAGCGGACAAGGGAGTCATGGAGAGAGTGGTCCCTCCGGAAATCAGACAAGGGTAGGGAGAGAAAAATGGCTTTGGTGGTGGGGTCGGATTGCAGATGGCGGAAGTATCGGAGGATGATGCGTTGCATCCGCAGGTTGGAGGGGTGGTACGTGAGCACAAGGTTTTAGTTGTTATTGCGGGGAGGGGATGTGAGGGACGAGTTGCGGGGAATGCGGGAGACATGGTCGTAGGCGTTCTCAACCACTGAAGGGGTGAAGTTGTGGTCCTTGAAAAACGAGGACATCTGAAACGTATGGGAGTGGAATGTCTCATCCTGGGAGCAGATGTGGAGGAGGCGAAGGAATTGGCAATAGGGGATGGCATTTTAGTAGGAGGGTGGGTGCGAAGAAATGTATTCTAGGTGGCTGTGGGAGTCAGTGGGCTTGAAATGCCTCTCTCTCCTTCCTGGACGTCTCTTTCTTCATCTCCAGCAACCACCTACAAACCGATATCCATTTCAAGCCCACCGACTCCCACAGCTACCTAGAATACATTCATCCACCCTCCACCAGGTCACCTCGCAGCTTCACAAACTTTGTGCTCCCCCAGCAGGGATCTTTTACTCCTCTATCTTTATTCTTTGCAATAATCGTGGAAAAGCTACATGTGTTACAATCACTATCTCCAAAATTGACACCCACTGCTATTGCTTCCTTCATTTCCTCAGCTTCAATCTGAAATTGCCTCCTCCCTATTTACTAGCTTCAAACCAAATTCCTTCGAGTGCAGTTCCGGGATGGCGTTCTCTCTGTAACTTTCACATTGCTTGTACTCAAATTGATATTCTGGTAGCCCCCAGCTATTAGTGACCTTTTGGCACTCAGACATTGGCCTACATAATTGTTCTTATATGCTCCTCTTTCTGTTTTGAAGTCTATACTACATTCCTAGCACAGTGGCTTTTCAGAATTTTTAAAAATATTTTGATTTCAACCCATATGGCCTCACCTGATGATTCATTTGGGATACCACACCTCTGCACGTGTAATTAATTCATGAATCAATAATCATAGAATTATAAAATCCCTAAAACATTGAAGCAGGCAATTCAGCCCATTGAGTCCACACCAATCTTCTGAAGAGCATTCAGCCTTACCAACAACCGCCACCCCCCCCCCCCCCCCGCCCCCAACCATCCCTGTTCCCCTGCATTTCCCATGGCCAGTCTACCAATCCTCCTCTCTAGGTGCTCCGGACTGTCTTCCTCAGCAATCTTCCGCTTTCTCCACTCAGGTGTTGCAGACTGCCTGCCTCAGGATCCTGCCTCTGTCTTGTGGTATCCAACTGGAAGTTTACAAATTGCCACCAAATTACTTTCAGTTGTGTGCGAGTTCTAGTAAGGAGCATGTATTTCTAGATTTGCTTGTTGACCTGAATTCCTGTGCCAAGTGTCTGGAACTCATTTGACTCTGCAGTTTCTCTCATTCAGTTGTGGTGGTATTGTAACATTGAATGACTTAATAGTTCTGCTTGATAAAGAAGACATCAACATGTTATAAATGACTCTGCGTCTGTGTGCCCAACAGGGGGAGTTAAACTGGAAATGAGAGGTTGTGCATCCAAGCTCATTTGCCAAAACTTTGATACATCACAAATGGGGATCCAGTTGAGTTATACCCCAAACTGCTGTGAGACCAACTTGTGCAATAAAGCCACTCTCCTTCCAGGTAATAATGAAAGGCGGATATTTCAGGTCTGTATATACAGTAACCAGTCACTTAAGTCATCACAGTGGTTCAGTGGTTAGTGGTGCTGCCTCACAGCACCAGGGACCTGGGTTCAGTTCAATCCTTGGGCAATTGCCTGTGTCTGCATGGTGCTCCTCTAGGTGCTCTGGTTTCCTCCCACAGTCCAAGAGATGTGCATGTTAGGTAGATTGGTCATGCTGAATTCCAGTGCCCAGAGATGTGCAGGCTATATGGAATAGGTTTGGGGAAGTGCTGGTTACAGGGACAGGGTAGAGGGGGCAGGTCTGGGTGGGATGCTGTTCAAAGAATCAGTGCGACAATATTGGCCAAATGGCCTGTTTCCATGTTGTAGAGAATTCTATGATTCATTGCATGGATAATACGACTGACACAATAGCACTAGTGTGCGTGATACACACATAAATGGAAAACCGTCACAAACACACAAAGAGAGAAAGAAAAATACTCATACACACGCATACAGACACTCTCGCAAACACAAACAGAAATGCAGAGAGACTCACTTAGATACATTCACACTGAAATGTGCTTACACACAGTCACAGAGAGAATCAAATTGGCATATCCACACTAGGCTACAAATGCACTAACATGCACAGAGACATATTCACACAGACATATGATCAGCGATGCACACACCAGATGAAAGTATATGCAAATGATCACAGACGCATCACTGGCACACTTACAGACCTTCATGCAAGCAGATACATGGATACTGGCACACATTCTCACGTACAATCCCACACATAGGCACACTCGTAAAACAATACAAATGCATCAGACACAAAAATGCACAGACAGATATGCCCACATAGTCACACACACAAATAAAAAGGACACACAAAAATAACACACAGGCACATATGCACTCGCACACGTAAAGACACACATCCTGGTAACACACTGGCATGGACAAAGGTATATCCATTCTTACATCTGCACACACACAAAGGTGCGCACACACACACACACACACACACACACACACACACAAAGATATCCACACAGGCCAAGAGTCACACAAACACACTGACACAGATATACACATACTGAGACACACCTACTCACAGAAACTCTTGCAGTGCTACATACACGCATGTAGGCACAGGCACAGGCATACACACATACAAACATGGACAGACACATATACATTGTCATTCACAACCATAGGCACTCATGGACAGAGATACATGCACATCCTCTCAAAGACAAACTCTCAGACACGCACATCAAAAAGAACATGTGCATACAGTCAGACATAGTCCCAGAAATGTCCATCTCACTCTTCAGGTCCCAACAGTTATTCATCCACTGCCACCCCAACTCTGTTCCAGTCACCATCAGCACTCCCACACATCACCCGCTCCAACCTCACTGCCCCACCAACTATCATGCTCGCATTGCTGCAGCACCCTGTGTCCCCACTGCGCTGCATCACCCACTACTCCACAAACATTCCCGCCCACGCCTGCGCAACCACCCAGTGCCCCGCCAATTCTCCCAACCCATCCGCGCACTTGCACCTGCCCACATTCCTGCAGAGCACCCACACTGCCCCAACCCACCCACATTCCCCCAATACTCCTGCTCTGCTGCATCCCTAAGCTGCCCACATTCCCACAGCGCTCCCATACCCCGACCCCACCCACATTCCAGCAACGCTCCCGCATCCCTACCCCACCCACATTCCCATAGCGCTTCGGCACCTCTAACCCACCCACATTCCCACAGCGCTCCCAGACCCCTACCCCACCCACATTCCCACAGCGCTTCCACACCTCTACCCCACTCACAGTCCCACAGTGCTCCTGCACCTCTACCGCACCCCCCCATATTCCAGCAGTGCTCCCACAACCCTACCTCACCCACATTCCAGCAGTGCTCCCATGCCCCTACCTCACCCACATTCCAGCAGCGCTCCCATGCTCCTACCCCACCCATACTCCCACAGCGCTCCTGCGCCCTAACCCCACCCACATTCCCACAGCGCTCCCATGCCCCTACCCCACCCATACTCCCACAGCGTTCCTGCGCCCTAACCCCACCCACATTCCCACAGCGCTCCCATGCCCCTACCCCACCCATACTTCCACAGCGCTCCTGCGCCCTAACCCCACCCACATTCCTGCTGCGCTGTCACACCCCTACCCCACCCACATTCCTGTAGCACTCCCACACATCTACCTGAACCACACACCCATAGCAGTCCCGCTCTACCCTGCCCAAATTCCTGCAGCACTCCCACACCCCTACCCCGCCCACATTCCGTTAGCACTGCCGTACCCCTAGCCCATCCACATTCCCGTAGCATCCTCCCCCACACCACCCGTATTCCCCAGTGCTCCTGCCCGGCCCAGATTCCTGCAGCACTCCTACCCCCACCCCCTGCCCCACCGACATTCCCACAGCGTTCCCACCACCACCCTTCCATCCACCCAATATCCCAAAGGCCCTGGCCTCACTGTCACTGCTGCCCATTCATTCTGATGTATGTCTTTGTATATCGCTGTGTCTGCTCCAATTCACAGCCTCTGTCACTTCCTCTGGCCCCTACCCAACTCCCTGCTCCAGCCCCTACCACCAGTGCCTCCGTCGCCTCCTCCAGCTCCTTAATGCCCCCTCTCTGCCTCCATCACCTCTTCCAGCCCCTACCCACACCTGTCTGCAAGGCTCTGTTATCCCTGACTCCATCCAGCACCACCACCACAGCTAGACACTGCTCCCTTTGACCAAACGTTCAGATGTCCAGGACCCTGAGATCTCCCTCAGTGCGTCCCGGTGCCCCATTGGTGTCAGGCTCGCGTGCTGAGAGGGGCTACCTAAATGCATGCCGTTGTACCATGTATTGTGTGCCCTGAGAAGTTCTTGCTGACTCAGTGTTGTCGGTCAATTTCCTCCTTTTAAAAAATGAAAAGCCCCACGGGGGCCCGGAGGATGGCGGTATGAACCAGAAGTCAGGTCGTTCAGCCCGTCGAGGTGGTGCCCGCCGCTCCTCCGAGATCACATGCTGACCTGGTGACCCTTCCATTTGCTCACAGGCTCCGGGATTTCTCTCCCCATCCTGGCGGCTGTTGTCATGGCGACGTGGTTGTGAAGGGGAACCTAACACATCCCTCAGGGGGCAGCAGTTGGGACGTCCCCGCTTTCGGCAAGATTCAGCCGCCAGAACGAAGGAAATAAATCAATAAATGAAATTAAAAAACAAGCAAAATCCGCAATTCGAGGCCGCTCTCAGCTTTTCCTAACTTTCTGTTGTGTGTTTTGATTGTATCAGGACGGCTCATTCAAAATAAAAGTCTATCGCCGCGCTCTGTAATTAATGAATAAACCATCACAGTTTCATTAACAATCGGAGCTTCACTCAATAAATGAAAGTTAATTTACCTTGAAGGTCCCTCACTGGCTTCTACTGATGCACCCTTGAAAGCATTTGATCTATAAGCATAACAGCTTGGTAAGGCAACTGTTCTGCCCAGGACCTTAAGAAATTACATTCCCTCAACACTCCCACACCCCTACCCTGCCCAGGCAGACACGGGGAGAATGTGCAAACTCCACACAGACAGTCACCCGAGGGTGGAATCGAACCCGGGTTCCTGGCGCCGTGAGGCTGCAGTGCTAACCACTGAGACAGCATGCTGGATGGAGTGCCACAACAATATCTGGGACGGCAGGACTGACAAATGAAGTGGGATTGAATCGGTTTGGTTACATTCACCACAGTTTGTAAGAATCAGGGGAGATCTAAGGGGATAACAAAGTGTGCGGCTGGATGAACACAGCAGGCCAAGCAGCATCAGAGGAGCAGGAAAGCTGATGTCTCAGGCCTAAAATGTCAGCTTTTGTGCTCCTAAGATGCTGCTTGGCCTGCTGTGTTCATCCAGCCCCACACTTTTGTTATCTTGGATTCTCCAGCATCTGCAGTTCCCATTATCACAGATCTAAGGGGAGTTGGAGGGAGAGGCTGAGTCAGCTAAGACATTTTCCCCTGGCACATCAGAGGGTCAGGGCTCAGACCTATAGAGGTTTATAACAGCATGAGGGACATGGATAGGGTAAATAGCCAAGATCCTTTCCAAGGGTAGGTGAGTCCAGAATTGGTGGCACAGGTTTAAAGTGAGAGGAGAAGGGTTTGAAACGGACCTGAGGGATAAGGTTTTCACACTAAGAGATATGGAACAAGCTACCAGAGGAAGTGATGAAGGTTGGTACAATTGCAACATTTAAAACACATCTGGATGGGAACATGAATAGGAACTGTTAGAAGGACATAGTCCAAATTCTGGAAAATAGAACAGAGCAGATTGAGTTGTCTGGTCAGTGCAGATGAGTTAGGCCAAAGGGTTTGTTTCTGTCCTGTATGACTCTATCTCATAGAAAATTAAAATATAATTAGAAAGAGTAGATGCAGGAAGATGCAGAGCATCCAGAACCGAGGGACAAAGTCCAAGGGTATGGGGTAGGCCATTTAGAAGAGGCTGAAGAGAAATGTCTTCACCCAGAGAGCGGTGAGCCTGTCAATTCTATGCCATTGAAAACAATTGATGCTATAACAAAGATTCTGAAAGGACACTTCCTTCTAGAAACTAGAAGGATGGAGCACAGTCAAAAACAAAGCATCTTCCATTTAAAGATGGAGAAAATTTGGTCGTTCTCAGATGTTCAATCGCCTTTACATTTCTGTTTCCCAAAGGGTACGGCCATTGATTAATGTTCAAGGTTGAGTCAGGTTTATGCTCTCAGGTAGCATGGTAGGTCAAAGATTAGCACTGCTGCCTCACAGTACCAGGGACACGGGTTTAATTCCAGCCTCGTGCTGTGGGAAATTCGCACTTCCGCTCCAAGTCTGTGTGGGTTTCCTCCCAAAGTGCAAAGATGCGCAGGTGGGGATTAGCCAAAGTTAAATTGTATTCTCCACGGATGAATGCGTAAGTCATAGTAAATGTCGGGCTGGCAGGTGGGTCTGTGTGGGATGCTATTTGGAGAGTCAGTGGGCTGACCCACTTGATGGGCAGAAAGACCTCTTTCAACACTGTCAGGATTGTCTGATTGTATGAAAGAATTCAGACTGTAATCAGGACCTGCTGAGATTGAATTGAAGGGCAGAACAGATTCACAATGCTGAATGGCCACGATCCTCTTCCTGTTTTTGAATTTCCACGGAAAATGCAGCACAAAGCTATAAAGTGGAAACGTGATCAAATCTCCTCCAGTTGCAGCAGGATTTTCTCAGCCATGGCAATATCATCAACAACGAGGACAGCCAATCATCTTTGTACTTTGAAAGTGAAAGCTAGATCTCTCCTTTATCTCCGCACAATATTTGCGAGCTCAGATTCTTAATACTCAACAAACCAAGGCCATCAGACGCTGTGCAAACCTGCTGTTGTTTTTCAATAGATCGTCTGGTGATATGAGAGAACTTCAGTTGAACTTTTCACCCCAACGACAATGTCTCCTGACAAATCCCTTCAGAACATTAGGAATGGCCTGATGACCCTCAGCTCCATTATCCTGCCTTTCCCCCATAACTATTAATTCCTTTACTGCTTAAAAACCTCTCTACATCAGCCTTGAATATGCTGAATAATCCAGCTTGGACAGCCTGCTGCAGTAGAGAATTGCACAGATTTTGTATCACTCTAGCCATGTTCACTCCAGGATAATAAAATGTGAGGCTGGATGAATACAGCAGGCCAAGCAGCATCTCAGGAGCACAAAAGCTGACGTTTCGGGCCTAGACCCTTCATCAGAGAGGGGGATGGGGAGAGGGAACTGGAATAAATAGGGAGAGAGGGGGAGGCGGACCGAAGATGGAGAGTAAAGAAGATAGGTGGAGAGAGTGTAGGTGGGGAGGTAGGGAGGGGATAGGTCAGTCAAGGGAAGATGGACAGGTCAAGGAGGTGGGATGAGGTTAGTAGGTAGCTGGGGTGCGGCTTGGGGTGGGAGGAAGGGATGGGTGAGAGGAAGAACCGGTTAGGGAGGCAGAGACAGGTTGGACTGGTTTTGGGATGCAGTGGGTGGGGGGGAAGAGCTGGGCTGGTTGTGTGGTGCAGTGGGGGGAGGGGACGAACTGGGCTGGTTTAGGGATGCAGTAGGGGAAGGGGAGACTCCAGGAAGTAGCTTTTCAATTTGTCTCAATGTCCCCCTTCCCCCACCCTCTCCCAACAGCCCTGGAAATTCCTGTTTCTCAATTAACTATGCAGCTTTCGTTTGAGAGTGAAGACTGGATTTGCTTCCCCTCCCCTTTATTCAGTGTACTCCTGATCACAAAACTTACCATGTAAAATATTTCTCCTTATTCCCACTCTTTGCCCTGTCCACTCCAGATTGGAGTCTGGTAAACGTTTTTTTGAACTGCCTCAAATGCATTTCCAGCCTTTCTTTAACTAAAATCCCCAGTCCTGTGCCAGTGCTCCAGATCCTTACTGTGAATGGCCACCATGGTGCTGTGGAGAAGCTTGCATGTTTCTTTCGTATGAGGGACTCAACCATCCAACTGTCCGAATATGGCTCTGAAACTTGGATTGTGTCTTGAAACCCCTTCAAGGCCCTTGAGAAATACCGTAAATGTTGTTTGATACGGATTCACCACATCAGCTGGGAGGACAGGCATATTAACACCAGCATCCTTGAAGCAATTAACAGCAACAGCAATGAGACCATGATCACCTGAAACCTGCTCCCCATACCACTGACCCTAAGGCCTTTCCTGTTGCTGCTCGGCAACATTGACAAATGATCTGTCGATGGAAAAAGTGGAGCAGCTTTGTCATATTCCTCAACATATTCCTAGAAATGAAATACTTTTTTTAATAATCTAATGTTCAATCCTACCATACACTTCTGTTCACAGAATAACACAGTGTGGAGCTGAGAAACACAGCGGGCCAGGCAGCATCAGAGGAGCAGGAAAGTTGACGTTTCGGGTCGGGACTCTTCTTCAGAAATGGGGAGGGGGAAGGGAGCTCAGAAATGAGCCGGTGGAGGGGTGCTAGGGAAGGTAGGTGTGATGGTGATAGCTTGGATGCAGGTCGGAAATAATGAGGATTGGACAGTGGGAAGGAGATAGACAGGTTGTGTCAGGTCAGGGCAAGGAACTGGGGATCAGAGGGAGGGTTGGTGATGGGCTGAGGCAGGAGGTTGGGAGATTTTAAAACTGGTGAATTTGACGTTCAGGTCATTGGGCTGTAGGCTCCTGAGATGGAATATGAGATGTTGCTGCTCCAGTTTGCGTGTGGTGGCACTGGAGGAGGCCCAGGATGGGCATCTTACCAAAGGAGAGAGAGGGAGACATAAAATGGTTGGTGACCAGTAGGTGTTGTCTTTTGTTATGTACAGAGCACAGATTCTCTCTGAAATGGTCCCCAAGCCTGTGCCTGGTCTCACCAATGTAGAGGAGGCCACATCAGGAGCAATGCATACAGTAGACCAAGTTATAGGATGTACAAGTGAACTCCTGTCAGATATGAACGGTTTGTTTTGGGCCTGAAGGAGGTGAACGGTCTGTGTAGGGACAGATGTAACACTTCCAACAGGTGCAGGGAAAGGTACCTGGTGTGGTGGGTTAATGCCGACCTGAAACATCCCTGCACCTTTCCTGCTTCACTGATTCTGCCTGGCCTGCTTTGTTCCTCCAGCTCTACACTATGTTGTCTCTGACACCAGCATCTGCAGTTCTTGCTATCTCTGGATAGGATGATGGATCGGCTTTGGGGAAGTCAGGAGGTGAGTTACTCACTGTGGTATTCCCAGCCTCCCGACTACTCTTGTAGCCATTGTATTTATGTTGGAAATCCAGTTGGGATTCTGGTCAATAGTAACCCCCAGGCTGTTGGAAATCCAGTTGGGATTCTGGTCAATAGTAACCCCCAGGCTGTTGGAAATCCAGTTGGGATTCTGGTCAATAGTAACCCCCAGGCTGTTGGAAATTCAGTTCCAATGAGGCAACAAATATTTGAACATATTTTGGGAGCAAAGGTTGAATTTCATTGCAGCAGCTGCAGTTTCCAGTCAAAATACGTTGCTGTCTTCTTTTACGGATATTCTGAATAAAGAGAACCTGCAAAACAACATCAGTCTCCTTGGGACAGCAATTTACCAACAAAAATGGAGTGTTACTGATAGAGCAAACTCTCCAAAGTAATTATCACTCAGGGCATGAAAGAAGGAAATTCCCCAAAGTCCAACAAGACAAGAGGTGGGGAGGGGTGTGGTTTAATCAGAGGGTTGCCATGCCCAGACACAGAGAGAGGTTGAGAAGGAGAGTTCTCCGTTGAGACCAGTGAAGCTAAAGCAGGGACCTGTTGGACTGAACAGGTATTTGTTGATTCTGACACCCTGCTTGTTCTCGGCATAGAATGAGAACTGTTGGTCAGATCCAGCTGACTTTTTTAATTTCAAAAGTAAACTTTATTCATAAAAATTTCTGTGTGTATATACATTGTCACAAATGCAGTTCGATTCTGTGAAGTAGAAAATAAAGGAAACAAACAAACATTGGAGTTTCACTCGATCCAAACAAACCAAAGTCAACTTTTACCCTTACAATACTATATTTATATGCATTTCAGTGTCCGATAAATGAACAGGCTCCCATTTACTCGCATAGACAGTGGCCTTTCCCCACTGCACCTTGGCAAGAGCTGCCCCAAGCTTTAGTGTGTCCCTCAGCACATAGTCCTGGATCTTGCAATGTGCCAGTCTGCAATACTCATACAGGGTCAACTCTTTGCGCTGCAAGACCTGCAGGGTTTGGGCAGGCCAAAGAGCGCCTTTCACTGAGATTTTTTTAAACTCTATAGAATGCTACACTCATTTAAGGGTCACAAAGTTCAACGTTCAGTTAGATTCTGATTATTGCTAGATCAGGGATTAAGTGACATGTACTGAGGTACAGTGAAAAAAATTTTGCTTCGTGGAGTATGGTATTTTTTGGAAAAATAACCTCATGCATACATCAGTATGACTTGACGGGTCAACCTCAAGGCTAAATGATATAAATGGCATTACCATAACTGGCAGTCTCACTGATTGTGTCTTTGACTAGGTTGTGGTACGATAGACCATTCAGCCCTCTGTTAAACTGATAGCTTACAGCTGATCGTCATTTTATCGCTGTTTATTCTCCACTGTCTCTGATTTAAGGACAAGTGGAATCTTTCAAAGGCAGGCTGTCACTCCATTGAACACAGAAGGAGGATCTGAGCCTGTTGACTGACAGGAATGTTGAGCTCGGCAGGGATTTACCTCCTTACAGTGCTCTGCCCAGCCTCAGAGCTTCCTGAACAGTCTCCACAGTGCCAGCAGCTGAATGTTTGCAAGTCAGCATCTGTCCACGATGGGACACCTCTAAGGGGTAAGAGAAAGTTGAGGAAAGGGGCCAGGAGTGCTCTACATTTACTAATCTGTCTTGACCTTTCAAGTTAAAAAGGAGAGATGTCCCTTTCCTGAGCCCATGCCAGTTCAAACCTGGGGAATGGACACCTGGGTGGATCAGGAAGAGCAAATCGATTTTGTTGAAGGATGCATTCCAATTGACAACAGAGGGAAGGATGTTCAATATCTCAGGAAAAATCGAATTCCCTCGTTTACATCCGATCTCTGCTACAGTTTACACTCCTCACAAGAAACCTGTCCATTTTATGAATAAAATTCTCCTTTTTTATACCCGATGCTTTATTCAGACTATGATCAATAACTAACTATGTTCAGGGGCTAGAGTTGGATCATTATGGAGTTGGCCAGGTCAGGGAGCATGGTAATGAATGAAGAGTGAATATACATTCACCTGTCTCTTCTCAAAAATCACAAAATACACACCAGCTTGTTGTCTTTGCCTGACCAGCACATACTTCACACTTTAAAGCCCTGCTGCTGCTTTGCAAGTAGAGTAACGAGATTGAATTATTTCTTTCTTAAAAGCAGACTTTGATCAATTCAATTTCCTTTATCACTGGTCACTGACTGAACCAAATTTCTAGGCCTGTATCCTACAAATTAACAGCCACTGGGTCCATAGGATAATGAGCTATTACAGAAAATTAATAATCCCATCCCATACCAATGGCACAGCTGGCTCCAAACTGGGTTCAGATCCCTCTGGGGTACAGAACTGAAATAAAGACAGAAGTTTCCGTAAAAGCTCAGCTGGCCTGGCAGCAGCTGTGAAGAAAAATCAGATGTAACGCTTCGGATCCAGTGACTATTCCTCAGAACTGGAATGTTTGATCAGCTGTTGAATTGATTAGGGACTTCCTGAGGTTGTGAATGAGGATGTATAAATGCAGGAAATTCCATTATCCCAGCTAATGGTGAATCGAGGTGATTTGGCGAACGTATCCTGCTCCCCCCATCATGTACTAATCATGCCTACGTATTTTCTCTTTGAGACTGTGCCGTTTTCCAAATATCCCAACTTATTTTGGAGGATTTCCCCAGCCATTCCAAATGCTTCAGTGCCATATCTAACCTTGCATCCATGAGCTGGATAGCTCTGACATATCCATGCATGTTTAGAAGGGCAGCACCACATTCCTGCTCATGTTAAACTACATAACAAACATTTCAATATCGTAGTAACATTTCAGGTCCGGTGAACCTGAGGAAGGGTCACCAGATCCGAAACATTAACTCTGATTATTTTTTGTCTCAGATGCTGCCAGACCTGCTGAGCTTTTCCAGCAACTTCTGTTTTTGCTCCTGATTTACAGCATCCCCCGTTCTTTCGGTTTTTATTTCAATATCATATACCATACCAGCCCTTTTACAAAATGGCTTCAGTAACACGGCACATTTACACACATAGAGGGTGAAATATAAATCATGCTTTGAATGGAAATATGTAAATCCCACCCCAAATGGAAAGAGACAGGAAATTTGTGAGACTAGCATATTGCAGCATTGGATTTAATTTTGGTCCACACGCTGAAGTAATAGTTGGCTTTATCATTTTCCTGGAGGGTTTTTCTCATTTATTATTGCTGATTTTGTACTGTTGAAGGTCTGTAGTGCTGGACTTTACATTCCTTTATTTTTCTATTTTTACCCAAAGAATTTGTACCCAAGAATCTTACCTGGGTACCTTTGTACTTAAGGCGGTGGGGTAAGCAGCTTTTTGTAACTTTTCACTGTTACTCATTTGGTACATGTGACAATAAAGCTATTTCAATTCAACTCAGTTCAGCATTGTTTATCTTCCAAACTGCCCTTTAATACCCCTCTCCCTGTATATATGTACACATATGTTGTATATGTACCCTCTGTACTGCCTGGATCTAGGACCTTGTAGAGTACAATTCTGATTTCCATGCCACTGGTGGGGTAATCAAATGTAAACAGGATCTCTGCACATGATCCACTCACTGCCAACACTTTTCAGGCAATCTTCACAGTCTATTGAGAACTGAAGGACAAATACGGGCTAAAAGTCAGGATAACTTTCCAATGACAACCCACCCAAAAGGCTGTTCTGTCCTGTCTGATTTCATGATAGAACAATTAAGGTATTCCTCTGAATTCTGGTGAGATGTTATAGCCTAATGTCTACATACCCACAAACTATAACTCAACCCAAAAACTCCTTAAAATCCTATCGTTCTCGTATGAATTCCAGCAAATATTGTGTGCTGATTCACAAAAATGAAAAGAAGAATTTATCAAATTTTATCAAACTACAGAAACAGCCCGTCGATAATCTTTCCAATCTTTAAACTACTCACAATATTGTATGTAGATACTTGAATTGAATTGAATTAGCTTTATTGTCTCATGTACCAAATGAGTAACAGTGAAAAGTTGCAAAAAGCATGTCGGCATTTAGCCATGCAATAGAAATAACTCAATGAGAAATCATTTTTTAATAAATCATTGAATACTTATTAAGTTTCAAAATGAGACAAATGACCATCATTATGTGAAACATGGGGGCTGTTTCACCAAGTCCAGAGGTGCTGGAAAATGAGGTTAAAATAGTTGAAGGGTTATTTTTGAGTGGAGTGGATGTGATAAGGAAAGGGATTTTTTCTGCACTGTTCACCAGGACTAATAATGGTCTCTTGTAGAACTAAGACTAAACTTTGATTGATTCTTATCTCTGGTAGGGGCAATTGGTGGGTTGGCAATAAATGCTGACCTTGACAGGGATAGTCACTTCTTATGAATGAATAAACAGTTATTGAGTTCAATGGGTGTTAGAGACATGGAGAGATAAATGGTGCCATCTTGAAAAGTTTCAGAGACAGTAGGGACTGCAGATGCTGGAGGCTTGGAGACTGCTTTGCAGAACACCTATGCTCAGCTCGCACTAAACAACTGCACCTCCCAGTCACAAACCATTTTAACTCCTTCTCCCATTCCTTAGATGACATGTCCATCCTGGGCCTCCTGCAGTGCCACAATGATGCCACCCGAAGATTGCAGGAACAGCAACTCATATTCCGCTTGGGAACCCTGCAGCCCAATGGTATCAATGTGGACTTCACAAGCTTCAAAATCTCCCCCTCCCCCACTGCATCCCAAAACCAGCCCAGCTCGTCCCCGCCTCCCTAGCCTGTTCTTCCTTTCACCTATCCCCTCCACCCAACTCAAGCCACACCTCCATTTCCCACCTACCAACCTCATGCCGCCTCCATGACCTGTCTGTCCTCCCTGGACTGACCTATTTCATTCATAACACTCCACCTACACTCATCTTTACTGGCTCCATCCCCGCCTCATTGACCCGCCTGTCTCCTCTCCACCTATCTTCTCCTCTATCCATCTTCTATCCGTCTCCCCCGTCTCCCTATTTATTTCAGAACCCCCTTCCCCTCCCCCGTTTCTGAAGAAGTGTCTAGGCCCGAAACGTCAGCTTTCCTGCTCCTCTGATGCTGCTTAGCCTGCTGTGTTCATCCAGCTCTGCATCTTATTTTATCTTAAAAAGTGTTCATTTTACAGTGAGGGAGGTGTTGGAGGTCTTAAAATGCATAAAAGTGGATAAATCCTCAGGATCTGATCAGGTGCCTCCCAGAACCTTGTGGGAAGCTAGGGAAGTGATAGCTGAGCCCCTTGCTGAGATATTTGCATCAACAAGACGGACAGGTCAAAGAGGTGGGGATGGAGCCAGTAAAGGTGATGGTAGGTGGGGAGTTAGGGATGGGATTGGTCAGTCCAGGGAGGGTGGACAAGTCAGGGGGGTGGGCTGAGGTTAGAGTAGGTAGGAAATGGGGGTGGGGCTTGAGGTGGGAGGAGGGGATAGGTGGCAAGGAGGACTGCTCCTTCATCCATCTTCCATCTGCCTCCCCCTCTATCCCTATTTATTTCAGAATCCCCTTCCACCCCACGCCATTTCTGAAGATGGGACTCGGCCTGAAACGTCAGCTTTCCTGCTCCTCTGATGCTGCTTGGCCTGCTGTGTTCATCCAGCATCACACTGTGTTATGTCAGATTCTCCAGCATTGGCAGTTCCCACTATCTCTATTTGTGTCATCAATAGCCATGGGTGAGGTGCCGAAAGGCTGGAGGGTTACTAATGTGGTGCCATTATTTAAGAAAGGTGGTAAGGAAAATCAGGATCTGAAACCAGTGAGTCTTATGTCAGCAGTGGGTAATTTGTTGGAGGGTATTTTGAGGGACAGGGTTTACTGTATTTGGAAAGGCAAGGGATGATTTGGGATTGTCAATGTGGCTTTGTGTGTAGGAAATTATGTTTCATTAACTTGACTGAGTTTTTTGATGAAGTGACAAAGAAGATTGATGAAGGCACAATGTTGTCTATATGGACTTCAGCAAAGCGTTCGACAAGAATCAGCGTTAGGTCCACTGCTTTTTGTCATTTATGTAAATGAATTGGATGCGAATACTGGAGGTATGCTTTGTAAATTTGCAGATGACACTAAAATTGATGGCGGAGTGAAGAAGTTTATTTTGGAGTACAATGGAGCCTTTATCAGATGGACAATTGGGCAGAAGAATGGCAGACAGAGGTCGATTTAGATAAATGTGAGGTTTTGCATTTTGGGAAGGCAAATCAGGGCAGGGCGAATGTAGTTAATGGTTAGTTCCTGGGAGTGTTGCTGAACAAAGAGATCTTGGGCTGCAGGTTCATAGTTCCTTGTATTGGAGTCGCAGGTAGACACAGTAGTGGAGAAGGTGCATGGGTATGCTTGCCTTTATTAGGCAGGAGTTGTGAGGGTCATGTTGCAGCTGTATAGGACATTGGTTAGGCCACTTTTTGAATACTGCATTCAGTTCTGGTCTCCCCCGCTATAGGAAAGATGTTGTCAAACTTGAAAGGTTACAGAAACGTTTCACCAGTATGTTGCTGAGGTTGGAGGGTCTGATCTGTAGGGAGAGGTTGAATAAACTGGGGCTGTTTATTCTGGAGGCTAATGGGTGAGTTTATATAGTTTATAAAATTTTGAAGGGCATGGATAGGGTGAATCGGCAAAGGTTTTTCCTAGGTTATGGGAATCCAAATCTAGAGGGCAGGTTAAGGTGAGAGGGGAAGGATTTAAAAGGGACCTTAGGGGAAACTTTTTCACACAGAGGGTGGTGCGTGTATGGAATGAGTTGCCAGAGGAAGTGGTGGAGGCTGGTACAACTACAACATTTAAAAGGCATCTGGGTGGTTACACAGATAGGAAGGGTTTAGAGGGATATGGTCCAAATACTGGCAAGTAGGGCTAGATTAATTTAGGACACTTGGTCAGCGTGGATGAGTTGGAGCAAAGGGTCAGTCTCCATGCTGCAGAACTCTATGAGTCTATGGCTATGAGATGCATATTAATCTGGGAAAAAAGCATACAATTGTTCAATTTCACTTTCAATGTTTGAAACGAGATGTCACCCTGTTCCTCAGATGAGAGGTTTACAAAAGGCGAGATGGTTATCTGATGTGGTCTGGTAATTATGCAGTGCTTACCATAGTTACCACATCCGTGGCCTAGTTCCCAGGTACTGAGGGAGCGCAGCACTGTCAGAGCATCAGTACAACAAAGTAATTTAACACACTCAGGAAATAAATATTCTGCAGAGGATGAACAAACAGGATTAAAGAACTTTCTGCCACCAATTAGAGAGGTGCTGCAGAGTAAGTCCAGATGCGATTGTGGTCACACTGCAGGGTACAAACTGTCTGTCATTCTGTAGTTAGACTGATATGGTGTGTCAGACTCATAGGGGAATAGTACAGGGCCCAGTCACACTGCTGGCAACAAATGGCAACCAGCAGCCAGTCGTGAGGCTGAGGGGAGCTGAATGATCTGCATATCATCACTGAGGGAGTGGGCACTGTCAGAGGGTCAGTACTGAGGAAGCGCTACATTGTCAGAGTGTCAGTACTAAGGGAGCACTGCACTGTCGGATGGTCAGTACTGGGGGAGCGCCGCACTGTCAGAGGGTCAGTACTGAGGGAGCGCAGAACTGTCAGAGGGTCAGTACAGAGGGAGCACTGCACTGTCGGAGGGTCAGTACTGAGGGAGTGTCGCACTGTCGAAGGGTCAGTGCTGAGGGAGCACTGCACTGTCAGAGCGTCAGTACTGAGGGAGCGCAGAACTGTCAGAGGGTCAGTACTGAGGGAGCACTGCACTGTCAGAGGGTCAGTACAGAGGGAGCACTGCACTGTCAGAGGGTCAGTACTGAGGGAGCACTGCACTGTCAGAGGGTCAGTACTGAGGGAGCACTGCACTGTCAGAGGGTCAGTCCTGAGGGAGCACTGCACTGTCAGAGCGTCAGTACTGAGGGAGCGCAGAACTGTCAGAGGGTCAGTACTGAGGGAGCACTGCACTGTCAGAGGGTCAGTACAGAGGGAGCACTGCACTGTCAGAGCGTCAGTACTGAGGGAGCACTGCACTGTCAGAGCGTCAGTACTGAGGGAGCACTGCACTGTCAGAGGGTCAGTACTGAGGGAGCGCAGAACTGTCAGAGGGTCAGTACTGAGGGAGCACTGCACTGTCAGAGGGTCAGTACAGAGGGAGCACTGCACTGTCAGAGCGTCAGTACTGAGGGAGCACTGCACTGTCAGAGCGTCAGTACTGAGGGAGCACTGCACTGTCAGAGCGTCAGTACTGAGGGAGCGCAGAACTGTCAGAGGGTCAGTACTGAGGGAGCACTGCACTGTCAGAGGGTCAGTACAGAGGGAGCACTGCACTGTCAGAGCGTCAGTACTGAGGGAGCACTGCACTGTCAGAGCGTCAGTACTGAGGGAGCACTGCACTGTCAGAGGGTCAGTACTGAGGGAGCGCAGAACTGTCAGAGGGTCAGTACTGAGGGAGCACTGCACTGTCAGAGGGTCAGTACAGAGGGAGCACTGCACTGTCAGAGCGTCAGTACTGAGGGAGCGCAGAACTGTCAGAGGGTCAGTGCTGAGGGAGCACTGCACTGTCAGAGCGTCAGTACTGAGGGAGCTCTGCACTGTCAGAGGGTCACTACTGAGGGAGCGCAGAACTGTCAGAGGGTCAGTACTGAGGGAGCACTGCACTGTCGGAGGGTCAGTACTGAGGGAGCACTGCACTGTCAGAGTGTCAGTACTGAGGGAGTGGAGCACTGTCAGAGGGTCAGTACAGAGGGAGCACTGCACTGTCAGAGCGTCAGTACTGAGGGAGCGCAGAACTGTCAGAGGGTCAGTGCTGAGGGAGCACTGCACTGTCAGAGGGTCAGTACTGAGGGAGTGGAGCACTGTCACTGAGGGAGCACTGCACTGTCTGAGTGTCAGTACTGAGGAAGCGCAACACTGTCAGAGCATCAGTGCTGAGGGAGTGCTGCACTGTCAGAGTGTCAGTACTGAGGGAGTGGAGCACTATCACAGCGTCAGTACTGAGGGAGCACTGCACTGTCAGAGCGTCAGTACTGAGGGAGTGGAGCACTTTCAGAGTGTCAGTACTGAGGGAGCGCAGAACTGTCAGAGCGTCAGTACTGAGGGAGCACTGCACTGTCAGAGGGTCAGAACTGAGGGAGTGCTGCACTGTCAGAGGGACAGTACTGAGGGAGCGCCACACTGTCAGAGTGTCGGTACTGAGGGAGCACTGCACTGTCAGTGGGTCAGTACTAAGGGAGCGCAGCACTGTCAGAGCGTCAGTACTGAGGGAGCACTGCACTGTCAGAGCGTCAGTACTGAGGGAGCACTGCACTGTCAGAGCGTCAGTACTGAGGGAGTGGAGCACTTTCAGAGGGTCAGTACTGAGGGAGTGCTGCACTGTCAGAGTGTCAGTACTGAGGGAGGACTGCACTGTCAGAGCGTCAGTACTGAGGGAGTGGAGCACTATCACAGCGTCAGTACTGAGGGAGCACTGCACTGTCAGAGCGTCAGTACTGAGGGAGCACTGCACTGTCAGAGCGTCAGTACTGAGGGAGTGGAGCACTTTCAGAGGGTCAGTACTGAGGGAGTGCTGCACTGTCAGAGTGTCAGTACTGAGGGAGGACTGCACTGTCAGAGCGTCAGTACTGAGGGAGTGGAGCACTATCACAGCGTCAGTACTGAGGGAGCACTGCACTGTCAGAGCGTCAGTACTGAGGGAGCACTGCACTGTCAGAGCTTCAGTACTGAGGGAGTGGAGCACTTTCAGAGTGTCAGTACTGAGGGAGCGCCACACTGTCAGAGTGTCGGTACTGAGGGAGCACTGCACTGTCAGTGGGTCAGTACTAAGGGAGCGCAGCACTGTCAGAGCGTCAGTACTGAGGGAGCGCAGAACTGTCAGAAGGTCAGTGCTGAGGGAGCACTGCACTGTCAGAGGGTCAGTACTGAGGGAATGCAGCACTGTCAGATGGTCAGTGCTCAGGGAGTGCTCACTCTCTGAGGGTCAGTGCTGAGGGAGCGCCGCACTGTCGGAGGTCAATACTGAGATGTTTAATGCCTCACTGGCAACAGGTGAAGTACCAGATGAGCGGAGGATAATTAGGGTGATTCCTTTGTTCCGGAAGAGCAGCAGGGATAGGCCAGGTCATTACGGACCGGTTATTCTGACTCCAGTGCTGGAGAAATTATTGGAAAAGGTTCTGAGGGACGTAGTTAATCGTTACTTGGAAAGGCATGAATTTCCTTTGTGGAAAAAATGGGAGCAAGTCAGTGGTTCAGTGGTTAGCACTGCTGCCTCACAGTGCCAGAGGCCCAGGTTCAATGCTACCGTCAGGCAACAGTCTGTGTGGAGTTTTCACATTGTCCCTGTGTCTGTGTGGGTTTCTACCCACAGTCCAAAGATGTGCAGGTTAGGGTGGATTGGCCGTGCTAAACTGCCTGCAGTTTTCAGGGAAGTGCAGATTAGGTGGGTTATAGGGAATGGGTCCAGATGGGAATGCTCTGAGGGTCAGTGAGAACTTGTTGGGCCAAAGGAACTGTTTCCATACTGTAGGGATTCTGTGAGCCAAAGAGCGCCTTTCACTGAGATTTTTTTAAACTCTATAGAATGCTACACTCATTTAAGGGTCACAAAGTTCAACGTTCAGTTAGATTCTGATTATTGCTAGATCAGGGATTAAGTGACATGTACTGAGGTACAGTGAAAAAAATTTTGCTTCGTGGAGTATGGTATTTTTTGGAAAAATAACCTCATGCATACATCAGTATGACTTGACGGGTCAACCTCAAGGCTAAATGATATAAATGGCATTACCATAACTGGCAGTCTCACTGATTGTGTCTTTGACTAGGTTGTGGTACGATAGACCATTCAGCCCTCTGTTAAACTGATAGCTTACAGCTGATCGTCATTTTATCGCTGTTTATTCTCCACTGTCTCTGATTTAAGGACAAGTGGAATCTTTCAAAGGCAGGCTGTCACTCCATTGAACACAGAAGGAGGATCTGAGCCTGTTGACTGACAGGAATGTTGAGCTCGGCAGGGATTTACCTCCTTACAGTGCTCTGCCCAGCCTCAGAGCTTCCTGAACAGTCTCCACAGTGCCAGCAGCTGAATGTTTGCAAGTCAGCATCTGTCCACGATGGGACACCTCTAAGGGGTAAGAGAAAGTTGAGGAAAGGGGCCAGGAGTGCTCTACATTTACTAATCTGTCTTGACCTTTCAAGTTAAAAAGGAGAGATGTCCCTTTCCTGAGCCCATGCCAGTTCAAACCTGGGGAATGGACACCTGGGTGGATCAGGAAGAGCAAATCGATTTTGTTGAAGGATGCATTCCAATTGACAACAGAGGGAAGGATGTTCAATATCTCAGGAAAAATCGAATTCCCTCGTTTACATCCGATCTCTGCTACAGTTTACACTCCTCACAAGAAACCTGTCCATTTTATGAATAAAATTCTCCTTTTTTATACCCGATGCTTTATTCAGACTATGATCAATAACTAACTATGTTCAGGGGCTAGAGTTGGATCATTATGGAGTTGGCCAGGTCAGGGAGCATGGTAATGAATGAAGAGTGAATATACATTCACCTGTCTCTTCTCAAAAATCACAAAATACACACCAGCTTGTTGTCTTTGCCTGACCAGCACATACTTCACACTTTAAAGCCCTGCTGCTGCTTTGCAAGTAGAGTAACGAGATTGAATTATTTCTTTCTTAAAAGCAGACTTTGATCAATTCAATTTCCTTTATCACTGGTCACTGACTGAACCAAATTTCTAGGCCTGTATCCTACAAATTAACAGCCACTGGGTCCATAGGATAATGAGCTATTACAGAAAATTAATAATCCCATCCCATACCAATGGCACAGCTGGCTCCAAACTGGGTTCAGATCCCTCTGGGGTACAGAACTGAAATAAAGACAGAAGTTTCCGTAAAAGCTCAGCTGGCCTGGCAGCAGCTGTGAAGAAAAATCAGATGTAACGCTTCGGATCCAGTGACTATTCCTCAGAACTGGAATGTTTGATCAGCTGTTGAATTGATTAGGGACTTCCTGAGGTTGTGAATGAGGATGTATAAATGCAGGAAATTCCATTATCCCAGCTAATGGTGAATCGAGGTGATTTGGCGAACGTATCCTGCTCCCCCCATCATGTACTAATCATGCCTACGTATTTTCTCTTTGAGACTGTGCCGTTTTCCAAATATCCCAACTTATTTTGGAGGATTTCCCCAGCCATTCCAAATGCTTCAGTGCCATATCTAACCTTGCATCCATGAGCTGGATAGCTCTGACATATCCATGCATGTTTAGAAGGGCAGCACCACATTCCTGCTCATGTTAAACTACATAACAAACATTTCAATATCGTAGTAACATTTCAGGTCCGGTGAACCTGAGGAAGGGTCACCAGATCCGAAACATTAACTCTGATTATTTTTTGTCTCAGATGCTGCCAGACCTGCTGAGCTTTTCCAGCAACTTCTGTTTTTGCTCCTGATTTACAGCATCCCCCGTTCTTTCGGTTTTTATTTCAATATCATATACCATACCAGCCCTTTTACAAAATGGCTTCAGTAACACGGCACATTTACACACATAGAGGGTGAAATATAAATCATGCTTTGAATGGAAATATGTAAATCCCACCCCAAATGGAAAGAGACAGGAAATTTGTGAGACTAGCATATTGCAGCATTGGATTTAATTTTGGTCCACACGCTGAAGTAATAGTTGGCTTTATCATTTTCCTGGAGGGTTTTTCTCATTTATTATTGCTGATTTTGTACTGTTGAAGGTCTGTAGTGCTGGACTTTACATTCCTTTATTTTTCTATTTTTACCCAAAGAATTTGTACCCAAGAATCTTACCTGGGTACCTTTGTACTTAAGGCGGTGGGGTAAGCAGCTTTTTGTAACTTTTCACTGTTACTCATTTGGTACATGTGACAATAAAGCTATTTCAATTCAACTCAGTTCAGCATTGTTTATCTTCCAAACTGCCCTTTAATACCCCTCTCCCTGTATATATGTACACATATGTTGTATATGTACCCTCTGTACTGCCTGGATCTAGGACCTTGTAGAGTACAATTCTGATTTCCATGCCACTGGTGGGGTAATCAAATGTAAACAGGATCTCTGCACATGATCCACTCACTGCCAACACTTTTCAGGCAATCTTCACAGTCTATTGAGAACTGAAGGACAAATACGGGCTAAAAGTCAGGATAACTTTCCAATGACAACCCACCCAAAAGGCTGTTCTGTCCTGTCTGATTTCATGATAGAACAATTAAGGTATTCCTCTGAATTCTGGTGAGATGTTATAGCCTAATGTCTACATACCCACAAACTATAACTCAACCCAAAAACTCCTTAAAATCCTATCGTTCTCGTATGAATTCCAGCAAATATTGTGTGCTGATTCACAAAAATGAAAAGAAGAATTTATCAAATTTTATCAAACTACAGAAACAGCCCGTCGATAATCTTTCCAATCTTTAAACTACTCACAATATTGTATGTAGATACTTGAATTGAATTGAATTAGCTTTATTGTCTCATGTACCAAATGAGTAACAGTGAAAAGTTGCAAAAAGCATGTCGGCATTTAGCCATGCAATAGAAATAACTCAATGAGAAATCATTTTTTAATAAATCATTGAATACTTATTAAGTTTCAAAATGAGACAAATGACCATCATTATGTGAAACATGGGGGCTGTTTCACCAAGTCCAGAGGTGCTGGAAAATGAGGTTAAAATAGTTGAAGGGTTATTTTTGAGTGGAGTGGATGTGATAAGGAAAGGGATTTTTTCTGCACTGTTCACCAGGACTAATAATGGTCTCTTGTAGAACTAAGACTAAACTTTGATTGATTCTTATCTCTGGTAGGGGCAATTGGTGGGTTGGCAATAAATGCTGACCTTGACAGGGATAGTCACTTCTTATGAATGAATAAACAGTTATTGAGTTCAATGGGTGTTAGAGACATGGAGAGATAAATGGTGCCATCTTGAAAAGTTTCAGAGACAGTAGGGACTGCAGATGCTGGAGGCTTGGAGACTGCTTTGCAGAACACCTATGCTCAGCTCGCACTAAACAACTGCACCTCCCAGTCACAAACCATTTTAACTCCTTCTCCCATTCCTTAGATGACATGTCCATCCTGGGCCTCCTGCAGTGCCACAATGATGCCACCCGAAGATTGCAGGAACAGCAACTCATATTCCGCTTGGGAACCCTGCAGCCCAATGGTATCAATGTGGACTTCACAAGCTTCAAAATCTCCCCCTCCCCCACTGCATCCCAAAACCAGCCCAGCTCGTCCCCGCCTCCCTAGCCTGTTCTTCCTTTCACCTATCCCCTCCACCCAACTCAAGCCACACCTCCATTTCCCACCTACCAACCTCATGCCGCCTCCATGACCTGTCTGTCCTCCCTGGACTGACCTATTTCATTCATAACACTCCACCTACACTCATCTTTACTGGCTCCATCCCCGCCTCATTGACCCGCCTGTCTCCTCTCCACCTATCTTCTCCTCTATCCATCTTCTATCCGTCTCCCCCGTCTCCCTATTTATTTCAGAACCCCCTTCCCCTCCCCCGTTTCTGAAGAAGTGTCTAGGCCCGAAACGTCAGCTTTCCTGCTCCTCTGATGCTGCTTAGCCTGCTGTGTTCATCCAGCTCTGCATCTTATTTTATCTTAAAAAGTGTTCATTTTACAGTGAGGGAGGTGTTGGAGGTCTTAAAATGCATAAAAGTGGATAAATCCTCAGGATCTGATCAGGTGCCTCCCAGAACCTTGTGGGAAGCTAGGGAAGTGATAGCTGAGCCCCTTGCTGAGATATTTGCATCAACAAGACGGACAGGTCAAAGAGGTGGGGATGGAGCCAGTAAAGGTGATGGTAGGTGGGGAGTTAGGGATGGGATTGGTCAGTCCAGGGAGGGTGGACAAGTCAGGGGGGTGGGCTGAGGTTAGAGTAGGTAGGAAATGGGGGTGGGGCTTGAGGTGGGAGGAGGGGATAGGTGGCAAGGAGGACTGCTCCTTCATCCATCTTCCATCTGCCTCCCCCTCTATCCCTATTTATTTCAGAATCCCCTTCCACCCCACGCCATTTCTGAAGATGGGACTCGGCCTGAAACGTCAGCTTTCCTGCTCCTCTGATGCTGCTTGGCCTGCTGTGTTCATCCAGCATCACACTGTGTTATGTCAGATTCTCCAGCATTGGCAGTTCCCACTATCTCTATTTGTGTCATCAATAGCCATGGGTGAGGTGCCGAAAGGCTGGAGGGTTACTAATGTGGTGCCATTATTTAAGAAAGGTGGTAAGGAAAATCAGGATCTGAAACCAGTGAGTCTTATGTCAGCAGTGGGTAATTTGTTGGAGGGTATTTTGAGGGACAGGGTTTACTGTATTTGGAAAGGCAAGGGATGATTTGGGATTGTCAATGTGGCTTTGTGTGTAGGAAATTATGTTTCATTAACTTGACTGAGTTTTTTGATGAAGTGACAAAGAAGATTGATGAAGGCACAATGTTGTCTATATGGACTTCAGCAAAGCGTTCGACAAGAATCAGCGTTAGGTCCACTGCTTTTTGTCATTTATGTAAATGAATTGGATGCGAATACTGGAGGTATGCTTTGTAAATTTGCAGATGACACTAAAATTGATGGCGGAGTGAAGAAGTTTATTTTGGAGTACAATGGAGCCTTTATCAGATGGACAATTGGGCAGAAGAATGGCAGACAGAGGTCGATTTAGATAAATGTGAGGTTTTGCATTTTGGGAAGGCAAATCAGGGCAGGGCGAATGTAGTTAATGGTTAGTTCCTGGGAGTGTTGCTGAACAAAGAGATCTTGGGCTGCAGGTTCATAGTTCCTTGTATTGGAGTCGCAGGTAGACACAGTAGTGGAGAAGGTGCATGGGTATGCTTGCCTTTATTAGGCAGGAGTTGTGAGGGTCATGTTGCAGCTGTATAGGACATTGGTTAGGCCACTTTTTGAATACTGCATTCAGTTCTGGTCTCCCCCGCTATAGGAAAGATGTTGTCAAACTTGAAAGGTTACAGAAACGTTTCACCAGTATGTTGCTGAGGTTGGAGGGTCTGATCTGTAGGGAGAGGTTGAATAAACTGGGGCTGTTTATTCTGGAGGCTAATGGGTGAGTTTATATAGTTTATAAAATTTTGAAGGGCATGGATAGGGTGAATCGGCAAAGGTTTTTCCTAGGTTATGGGAATCCAAATCTAGAGGGCAGGTTAAGGTGAGAGGGGAAGGATTTAAAAGGGACCTTAGGGGAAACTTTTTCACACAGAGGGTGGTGCGTGTATGGAATGAGTTGCCAGAGGAAGTGGTGGAGGCTGGTACAACTACAACATTTAAAAGGCATCTGGGTGGTTACACAGATAGGAAGGGTTTAGAGGGATATGGTCCAAATACTGGCAAGTAGGGCTAGATTAATTTAGGACACTTGGTCAGCGTGGATGAGTTGGAGCAAAGGGTCAGTCTCCATGCTGCAGAACTCTATGAGTCTATGGCTATGAGATGCATATTAATCTGGGAAAAAAGCATACAATTGTTCAATTTCACTTTCAATGTTTGAAACGAGATGTCACCCTGTTCCTCAGATGAGAGGTTTACAAAAGGCGAGATGGTTATCTGATGTGGTCTGGTAATTATGCAGTGCTTACCATAGTTACCACATCCGTGGCCTAGTTCCCAGGTACTGAGGGAGCGCAGCACTGTCAGAGCATCAGTACAACAAAGTAATTTAACACACTCAGGAAATAAATATTCTGCAGAGGATGAACAAACAGGATTAAAGAACTTTCTGCCACCAATTAGAGAGGTGCTGCAGAGTAAGTCCAGATGCGATTGTGGTCACACTGCAGGGTACAAACTGTCTGTCATTCTGTAGTTAGACTGATATGGTGTGTCAGACTCATAGGGGAATAGTACAGGGCCCAGTCACACTGCTGGCAACAAATGGCAACCAGCAGCCAGTCGTGAGGCTGAGGGGAGCTGAATGATCTGCATATCATCACTGAGGGAGTGGGCACTGTCAGAGGGTCAGTACTGAGGAAGCGCTACATTGTCAGAGTGTCAGTACTAAGGGAGCACTGCACTGTCGGATGGTCAGTACTGGGGGAGCGCCGCACTGTCAGAGGGTCAGTACTGAGGGAGCGCAGAACTGTCAGAGGGTCAGTACAGAGGGAGCACTGCACTGTCGGAGGGTCAGTACTGAGGGAGTGTCGCACTGTCGAAGGGTCAGTGCTGAGGGAGCACTGCACTGTCAGAGCGTCAGTACTGAGGGAGCGCAGAACTGTCAGAGGGTCAGTACTGAGGGAGCACTGCACTGTCAGAGGGTCAGTACAGAGGGAGCACTGCACTGTCAGAGGGTCAGTACTGAGGGAGCACTGCACTGTCAGAGGGTCAGTACTGAGGGAGCACTGCACTGTCAGAGGGTCAGTACTGAGGGAGCACTGCACTGTCAGAGCGTCAGTACTGAGGGAGCGCAGAACTGTCAGAGGGTCAGTACTGAGGGAGCACTGCACTGTCAGAGGGTCAGTACAGAGGGAGCACTGCACTGTCAGAGCGTCAGTACTGAGGGAGCGCAGAACTGTCAGAGGGTCAGTACTGAGGGAGCACTGCACTGTCAGAGGGTCAGTACAGAGGGAGCACTGCACTGTCAGAGCGTCAGTACTGAGGGAGCACTGCACTGTCAGAGCGTCAGTACTGAGGGAGCACTGCACTGTCAGAGGGTCAGTACTGAGGGAGCGCAGAACTGTCAGAGGGTCAGTACTGAGGGAGCACTGCACTGTCAGAGGGTCAGTACAGAGGGAGCACTGCACTGTCAGAGCGTCAGTACTGAGGGAGCGCAGAACTGTCAGAGGGTCAGTGCTGAGGGAGCACTGCACTGTCAGAGCGTCAGTACTGAGGGAGCTCTGCACTGTCAGAGGGTCACTACTGAGGGAGCGCAGAACTGTCAGAGGGTCAGTACTGAGGGAGCACTGCACTGTCGGAGGGTCAGTACTGAGGGAGCACTGCACTGTCAGAGTGTCAGTACTGAGGGAGTGGAGCACTGTCAGAGGGTCAGTACAGAGGGAGCACTGCACTGTCAGAGCGTCAGTACTGAGGGAGCGCAGAACTGTCAGAGGGTCAGTGCTGAGGGAGCACTGCACTGTCAGAGGGTCAGTACTGAGGGAGTGGAGCACTGTCACTGAGGGAGCACTGCACTGTCTGAGTGTCAGTACTGAGGAAGCGCAACACTGTCAGAGCATCAGTGCTGAGGGAGTGCTGCACTGTCAGAGTGTCAGTACTGAGGGAGTGGAGCACTATCACAGCGTCAGTACTGAGGGAGCACTGCACTGTCAGAGCGTCAGTACTGAGGGAGCACTGCACTGTCAGAGCGTCAGTACTGAGGGAGTGGAGCACTTTCAGAGTGTCAGTACTGAGGGAGCGCAGAACTGTCAGAGCGTCAGTACTGAGGGAGCACTGCACTGTCAGAGGGTCAGAACTGAGGGAGTGCTGCACTGTCAGAGGGACAGTACTGAGGGAGCGCCACACTGTCAGAGTGTCGGTACTGAGGGAGCACTGCACTGTCAGTGGGTCAGTACTAAGGGAGCGCAGCACTGTCAGAGCGTCAGTACTGAGGGAGCGCAGAACTGTCAGAAGGTCAGTGCTGAGGGAGCACTGCACTGTCAGAGGGTCAGTACTGAGGGAATGCAGCACTGTCAGATGGTCAGTGCTCAGGGAGTGCTCACTCTCTGAGGGTCAGTGCTGAGGGAGCGCCGCACTGTCGGAGGTCAATACTGAGATGTTTAATGCCTCACTGGCAACAGGTGAAGTACCAGATGAGCGGAGGATAATTAGGGTGATTCCTTTGTTCCGGAAGAGCAGCAGGGATAGGCCAGGTCATTACGGACCGGTTATTCTGACTCCAGTGCTGGAGAAATTATTGGAAAAGGTTCTGAGGGACGTAGTTAATCGTTACTTGGAAAGGCATGAATTTCCTTTGTGGAAAAAATGGGAGCAAGTCAGTGGTTCAGTGGTTAGCACTGCTGCCTCACAGTGCCAGAGGCCCAGGTTCAATGCTACCGTCAGGCAACAGTCTGTGTGGAGTTTTCACATTGTCCCTGTGTCTGTGTGGGTTTCTACCCACAGTCCAAAGATGTGCAGGTTAGGGTGGATTGGCCGTGCTAAACTGCCTGCAGTTTTCAGGGAAGTGCAGATTAGGTGGGTTATAGGGAATGGGTCCAGATGGGAATGCTCTGAGGGTCAGTGAGAACTTGTTGGGCCAAAGGAACTGTTTCCATACTGTAGGGATTCTGTGATGATCTTCTATGACCAGGATAATATGCTCAGATTAGTACAAGGGTGATCTTGCTGGATTAATTTAATAGAGTTTTTTGAAAAGATGACTAAATGTATCGATGAGAGTAATGCAGTAGATGTGGTTTATGTGGACTGCAGTATGGCCTTTGACAAAGTCTCGCATGGAAAGCTGGTCCAAAAGGTGAGACCCAATGGGATCCAAGACAAACTGGCAAACTAGATCCAACATTGGCTTGGAACGTGATGGTAGTGGATTGTTTTTGTGATTAACAGCCTGTAACCAGCAGTGTAACACAGGACTTGGTGCTGGAACATTTGTGTTTGTTATGTACACTAATGACTTGGATGTGAAAGTAGAAGTTATAATTAATAAGTTTGCAGATGACATGACAATTGGTGTTAGTGAGGAGGATGGCCTCAGGCTACAGGCTGACATTTATTGGCTGATAAATTGGGCAGAGCAATATCAGAATGTGTTTGATCCTGATAAGTGTGAGGTGATGCACTTTGGAAGGCCTAATGAGGGAAGGACATACAAAAGTGAATGGTAGGTCACTAGGTGGTACTGAGGAACAAAGTGACCTTTGTGTACAAGTGCATAGATCCCTGAAGGTGTCAGCACATGTAGACAGGGTGGAGAATAAGACATATATGATGCTTGTCCTCATTAGTTGGGCATAGGATACAGGAGCAAGGAAGTCTTGTTACATCTTTCTAAAGCGTTGGTTCTGGTCACCACACTTTGAGAAGGGCATGATTGCACTGCAGAGGGTACAGAGGAGATTCACTAGGATGTTGCCTGGGATGCAAAGCCTCAGTTATAAGGAGAGATTGGGCTTGCTTTCCCTGGAGCAGCGGAGGTTGAAGGGTGATCTGATTGAAAAATACAGCATTATGAGAAGCAGAGACAGAGTAGATTGTGAAAATATTTTCCCAAAGGCTAGGACCAGAGGGTATAAGTTTAAGGTGGTGAGTAAATGGTTTAGAAGAGAACTGAGAAAAGATTTTTCCACCCAGGGGCTGGTAGAAATGTGGACACACTGCCTGAAAGGATGGTGGAAGCAGGTCCTCTCACAACATTTAAGAAGCATTTGGATAAGTCCCAGCCAAGGCATTGTAGAATGTGGACCAAGCACGGGGAAATAGGATTTCTGTAGGTTGGTGTTTGTTGGTTAACACAGACACTGTGAGCTGAAAGGCCTCATTCTATGCTGTATGACTCTAACACTCTATGACACAGGCATCCTGGGGGTTACCAGAGACCTGAACTGGACTCACTAAATAAATGCTGCAGTGACGAGAGGTCAAAGGCTGGGAACCATCTCCTGATTCCCCAAACCCTACAGGGCACAAGTCAGGAGTGGGATGGAATACTCCCCACTTGCCTGGATGAGTGCAGCCCCAACAACACTCAAGAAACTCGACACCATTTTGATTGGTATCACATCCACAAACGTTCACTCCCCCCACCACCGATGCTCAGTAGCAGCAGTGTGAACCATCTACAAGATGCGCCACAGTAACTCACCAAGCTCCTCAAACAACAGCTTCCAAACCTACGATTACTACCATCTAAAATGACCGGGGCAGTAGTGTTGGAGGAAATTAGACAAATCAAGTCTACAGTCTGAGGGGGATGTACCAGGGTGGACTTTATTCAAGGTTGTACCGAAGCAGCATGGGAGAAGCCTCACAGCCAAGCTCCAAGCTACTCTGTCCCCATTTACAGCTCAAAACAAGATATTTGTACATTCCTAAATCACTATGGCTTCATGCAACATTGACATAAAATAAACTATATGTTAGTCATTTACTGTAAAAACAGGACGTAGCTCATTTACTTGCATGGTGCTGTGTCCTCTAATTCCAACAGGACTGCTGTGTAAATTTCTTGTTGTTCTGCTATTGAAAAGATATTATTAAACAGGAAAAGGTGCAGAAAAGATCCAGAATGGGATGGTACTGGGACTGGAGGGTTTGAGTTATAAGGAGAGGCTGGATAGACTGGGAATTCTTTCCTCCTTTTCCAGGAGTTTGATGGGTGACTTCCTCACAGTTTATAAAATCATGAGGGGTACAGATATGGCGAATAGCAAAGGTCTTTTCCCTCAGGTAGGGGAGTACAAAATTAGAGGGCGTAGTTTTATGGTGATAGGAGAAAGATTTAAAAGGGGCCCAAGGAACAACTTTTTTCACAAAGAGTGTGATTCGCAAGTGGAATGAACCACCAGAGGAATTGATGGATGCAGGTGTAGTTACAACATTTAAAAGAGCTTTGGCGAGGTAAGTGAATAGGAAGTGTTTAGAGGGATATAGGCTAAATGCAAGTAAATAGGGATTGTTTAGTTTGGGCAACCTGATCAACATGGACAAGTTGAACTAAGGGCATCTTTCCTTGCTGTATGACTCTATCTTCTCTCACCATTTGCTCCTAGTACCCTTATGATTAATGCTTGTGAAACCGCAATTACAAATACAGAAATGATTGAGGGGAGAACATAGAAGGCATGGTTATTAAGATTGCGGATGACTCCAAAATTGGTGGCATAGAGGACAGTGAAGAAGGTTATCAAAAATTACAAAGAGATCTTGATCAATTGGATCAATGGGCTGGCTGAGGAGTGGCAGATGGAGTTGAATTGGTATTGCATTTTGGTAAAACAAGCAAGGGTGAGGCTTGTACAAGTTGACCATATTCACAAACTAAACTGGTTCCACCTGCCCGCACTTGGCCCATATCCCTCCAAATCCTTCCTATTCCTGAACTTGTTCCAGTGTCTTTTAAACATTGTAACTGTGCCCACATCCATCACTTCCATTGGCAGTTCGTTCCATTTCTGTGTATAAATGTTGTCCTTTCTGTTTTTCTTTCAATCTTTCTCCTCTCTCATTGAACATACACCCCCTTGACTTGAAATCCACCATCCTCGGCCAGAAGATACCTGCTATTTGCCCTATCTATTTCCCTCATGAATTCAAAAACATCTATAGGCCACGCCTCAACCTCCAGTGTTCCAGTGAAAAAAATTCCAGCCTCTCCTTATGACTCAAATCCGCAATTCCCAGGAGCATCCTGCTGAACTTTTTGTGAACTCTCTCCAGCTTGATAATATCCTTCCTGTGCACATATCCTGATGTGCAGCACTATGACATTTTACAGCTACAAGGCCCTTGGACAACTGCCTGGGCAGAGTTTGCATGTTCTCCCCACATCTGTGTGGGTTTTCTCTGAGTGCTTCAATTTCAACCCACAATCCAAAGATGTGCAGGTTAGGGTGGATTGGCCATGTTAAATAGTCCTGTAGTATCCAAGGATGAGCAGGATAAATGGATTTGCCATGGGAAATGCAGGGTTACATGGGTAGGATTGGAGGAGTAGGTCTGGGTAGTATGATCATCAATGGGCTGAATGGCCTGCTTCCACACTGTAGGGTTTCTATGATTCAGAAGTCTTCCGACTGTCTAATACCAGCTCTTCAAAGCCTTGGGTAAAGGGACATGCATAACTTTATCAAGACTTGAATGTTTATCCACTCAAGAAGCAGATGTGAAAAATACAGCCAGCCTCCTCTCTCTCATGTCTATCAGTCCTCCACAGCTTCCCGTGCTGTCATGTGAGAATCTCTGTAAGTTTTCACCAAGGCTTTCATCATCTGAGTTGGTATCTCGTCAGATGGCTCAGTGTCACATTTTATGCTGTTGTCCTGCTGCGAATTCTCTTGGGATGGTTCATTCAGCTACATTCCCTATTGCTACTTCAACCGAGACAGAATTTTATGCAAACAGAAGGTGTCGCTTGAGCTGAATATTGTAACTCCTAGACAGAATTGGTGAAACACAGTATGTGTCCTCATGCATGTACCAATTTGGGTGCCCAACATCAGCAATCACTGGCTGGTGCCAGGGCTGCTTTATGAGGCCGCGGTCATGTAAGGAAATGGCCTGGAAGGGCTAACATCGAAGACGGCATTGAATTCAACCCAATCAGATGCCGCTGTGAAGATTTGTGGTGAGGAAAGCAGCTGACCCTCAGCTTTTGAAAGGGGCAGACCAGTTATCCCAGATCTCCAATGATGCCATGTTATAACATCTATCTGATGAATGTAATTTGTACCTAGGTTCTCTTCGCATGCAGTAAAGCATACCTTGTTTATATCAAGGATAGATTTTTTTTTAGACTGTCTGGTAGCTTTCCCTCCAGTGCAAAGCCATAAATCCACTACAGCTATTCAGAACATCGACCCAAAAACAAAACGGGAAATGATTTTTTGACAGCATCATAAATTTATAAACAAGATGAGGGAAGTGAAGTGAGAAAACTTGCTGCAACAGCCAAATTCCTATTAACTGGTGACAAAGGTCATTACTTTTATTTCAGGTTAATTTTCATGTTGAGTGCCCTGTTTATTTGTTTCCTGTGGAAGGGAGGCTAGAAAAATTTCCAGGCACCTGACAGGCACAGAAGAGGTTGATTTAAATTTTTAAAAAACTGAGCTATAGGAATAAAAATAGTGCCTGGAAGCAAAATCTGTCAGATGGTATCTGTCCTAACTTAAGGATATCCTAAGGACTTTTCCTGAAGTGATTAGTGGAGCATTAGTGATCCAGATGGATTATTCCTAACAATCAACAATGGCCATCATTTCCTTCCAGGGAGCTGGCGATAATTCCTGAATTGAATTAATGGGTTTTTTTTGTTTGCCTCATTTTTCAATCTTCGTGACCGTTTTCATCAGAAAAGAAATTGGAACTTTAGCAATATTTTCTCTCCCTACTGGGAGACATTCTCTCCCTGTGCTGAATTTCTCCAAAAATTTCTGCCTTTCTTTGTTTCATATCTGTGCTGTCCTTCATTTAATTTCAAGAACTTGTTTCCTTTGGGTAAAGGGGATTTCTCATTCTGTATGTGGTTTGTTGCCTGGTAAAAGACACGTCCACTGATGCCAGTCCAGGAGTTCCTAACCAATCTAAGACTTGGAATAAATTCTCCCCTTGTTTGGGGAGGGGGCACAGGGGAGTGAGAACAATAAAGAGGGGTATGTAAAGTCATAAGAACTGTACACCTACCAACCCCACCAGCCCACTTCTTTTGAGCTTCTCACCAAGAGGAGGAGCATTTGAAAGGCCAATGCTCCAGAACAATCTATACCCTACCCCTTCCTCTCCACTCCCCTGGGTCAGCTTGCTGCAGTACAGCTGCACCAGCTGGTCGCTGCTAGAGAAAATGGAAATTGCCCAGTTATGTCCCATCAATCAGGTCATGTATGTGAGAGAAATCAAAAGCAACAAATTCTGGATGTGAGTTTGCTCGCTGAGCTGGAAGGTTTGTTTTCAGACGTTTCGTCACCTTTTTTTTATTTGAAAAAATATACTTTATTCATAGAATGTACAAAAAATAAAACATTTATACACCTACCCAGTCATGCAAGCCACTCTGGATTACCCGGGGGTACGTACACCAACTAAAGGATAAAAAAAAACAAAACAGAGAAAAAAAAAAGCAAAGAAACCGCCCCGGCAGTCGTCACCCCGCACAGTCCCACTTGGCCCCCTGACCAGTTGGGGAAGGCGCCAGCTGGGCCCAGTTACCAGATAGGATTCTTTTCCCTTTTCTGGACAAGGGGTTTCATACGGTGGTCTTTCCCCACCGCGCCTTGGCTGCGGCTGCCCCAAGCTTTAGCTCGTCCCTCAGCACGTAGTCCTGGACCTTGGAGTGCGCCAGTCTGCAACACTCGGTCGGGGTCAGTTCTTTCAGCTGGCAGACCAGCAAGTTGCGGGCAGACCAAAGAGCATCTTTCACCGCATTGATGGTCCTCCAGGCGCAGTTGATGTTGGTCTCGGTGTGCGTCCCCGGAAACAGCCCGTAGAGCACGGAGTCCCGCGTCATGGAGCTGCTCGGGACGAACCTCGACAAATACCACTGCATCCCCCTCCAGACCTCCTGCGCATAGGCACACTCCAGAAGGAGGTGATCAACAGTCTCGTCCCCCCCGCAGCCACCTCGAGGGCAGCGTGCAGTAGTGCAGAGATTCCAGGCATGCATAAAGGATCTCACTGGCAGAGCCCCTCTCACTGCCAGCCAAGCAATGTCCTTGTGCTTGTTTGAAAGTTCCGGTGATGAGGCATTCTGCCAAACGACTTTGGCAGTCTGCGTGGGGAACCACACGACGGGATCCACCCTCTCCCTTTCCCGAAGGGTCTCGAGGATACTACATGCTGACCACTGCCTGACGGCCTTGTGGTCAAAGGTGTTTCCCTTCAAAAATTTCTCCACGAAGGACAGGTGGTACGGAACAGTCCAACTACTCGGAGCGTTCCGCGGCAACGAGGCCAGGCCCATCCTTCGCAACACCGGGGACAGGTAGAACCTCGGTAAGTAGTGACACTTGGTGTTTGCGTACTGAGGATCTACGCACAGCTTGATGCAGCCACACACAAAGGTAGCCGTCAGGGTGAGGGTGGTGTTCGGTACACCCTTTCCCCCATTTTCCAGGTCTTTGTACATGGTGTCTCTGCAGACCCGGTCCATCCTCGACCCCCAAATGAAGTGGAAGATGGCCCGGGTGACCGCAGCGGCGCAGGCCCAGGGAATAGGCCAGGCCTGCGCCACATACAACAGTACCGAAAGCCCCTCGCACCTGACAACCAGGTTCTTAACCGCGATGGAGAGGGACCGGAGCGTCCACCTGCCCAGCTTCTGCTTAAATTTGGCGATACGCTCCTCCCAAGTCTTAGTGCATGCCCCAGCTCCACCAAACCAAACACCCAGCACCTTCAGGTAGTCTGTCCTGACGGTGAAGGGGATGAAGGAGCGGTCGTCCCAGTTCCCGAAGAACATGACCTCGCTCTTACCCCTATTGACTTTGGCACCCGAGGCCAGTTCAAACTGGCCGCAGATGTCCAACAGCCTACTCACCGACCGACGATCGGTGCAGAAGACGGCGACATCATCCATGTACAGGGAGGTCTTGACCTGAAGACCTCCGCTGCCTGGGATAGTCACGCCCTTCAGGCTCACGTCCTTCCTGATGGAGGCGGCGAAGGACTCCACACAGCACACGAACAAGGCAGGAGAGAGCGGGCAGCCCTGCCTGACTCCAGATCTAACAGGAAAACTGTCTGATTCCCACCCGTTGATCGAGACTGCGCTAACGATGTTGGAGTAGAGCAGCCGGATCCAATTGCGGATGCCCTCCCCGAACCCCAATTTGGAGAAGACCCTGTCGAAGGCCTTCTCCTGGTCCAGGCTGACGAGGCAGGTGTCCACCCGCCTGTCCTGTACGTAGGCGATCGTATCCCTGATGAGCGCGAGGCTCTCAGCGATCTTCCTGCCCGGCACAGCACAGGTTTGGTCAGGGTGAATCACTGACTCCAGGACAGACCTGACCCGGTTGGCAATGACCTTGGCCAGGATTTTGTAGTCCACGTTCAAAAGTGAAATGGGACGCCAATTCTTAATTTCTTCCCTCTCCCCCTTCCTCTTGTAAATGAGGGTAATGATGCCCTTCCTCATGGACTTGCACATTTCCCCTGCCCGAAGCGCACTATCGTACACCTCCAGCAGGTCCTGGCCGACCAGGCCCCACAGAGCAGAATACAGCTCGACCGGTAAGCCGTCGCTTCCGGGAGTCCTATTCCTCTGCAAGGACTTGAGGGCTCTGGCCAGCTCGTCCAGGGATATCGGCCGGTCCAGCCACTCCCTCGTGCCGTCGTCTAAGACCTCCGTGATAGATGACAGGAACGACTCGGAGGCCGTGCTGTCCGTGGGCTTCGTGTCGTACAGTCCGGCATAGAAGGATCTGCTGATCCTCAAAACGTCGGGCCGAGACGACGTCACCGAGCCGTCGTCCTCCTTCAGCCGGCTAAGCACAGAGCACTCTTTGTGCACCTTCTGAAAGAAGAAACGCGAGCACGTCTCGTCCTGCTCCACGGAGCGGACCCTGGACCGGAAGATTATCCTGGAGGCCTCCGCGGCGAAGAGCGAGGCTTGCTGGCCCCTCACCTCGCGGAGGTCCTCCGTGACATCGACCCCCATCAACTGCAGAAGGAGCAGGCTCTGCACCCTTTTCTGGAGTCGCGACAGCTTTCCCCGCCTCTCTCTTGCCTTCTGAACACCCTTGAGGACAAAGAACCTCTTGATGTTCTCCTTCACCGTCTCCCACCAGTCGCCTGGAGACTCAAAGAGGGGTTTCACCGTTCTCCAACCGGCGTACTCCCTCTTAAGCTCCTCGACGTTCTCTGGGGTCAACAGAGTCGTGTTGAGCTTCCACGTCCCCATGCCGGCCGGCTGGTCGTCCTGTAAGTGACAGTCGGCCAACAGGAGGCAGTGGTCAGAGAAGAACACCGGCTCGACACCGGTGGATCTGACCGAGAACGTCCGTGACACAAACAGGAAGTCTATCCTTGAGCGGATAGACCCATCTGGCCGCGACCAGGTGTACCTCCGCTGCACTCCATCTGCAGGGGTGCTGAAGACGTCGAGCAGCTTGGCGTCCTTCACCGTGCCCATCAGGAATCTGGACGTGACATCCAGTTGAATCCCCCCACCCGCTGTCCCCACGCCGGATCTTCCATCTGCATCGATGATGCAGTTGAAGTCTCCGCCTAGGATGACCGGCCTGGACGTAGCCAGCAGGGGTGGAAGCCGCTGCAGGACGGCCAACCGCTCACTCCGTACCACTGGGGCGTACACGTTGATCAGCCTCAGGGGAGCATTCCTGTAGGTGATGTCAGCCACTAGGAGGCGCCCCCCCACCACCTCCTGATCTTGAGAGATGGTGAAGTTGCGCCCCCGCAGCAGAATAGCCAGGCCCGAGGAGCGACAGTCGTTACCCTCCGACCAGATGAAGGCCCACAGGTCCAGGCGCCGGACCATTTCCTGTACCTGCTGAGGTGCGGTATCCCACACTCCTGCAGAAACAGGAGGTCCGACTTGATGGTGGTCAGGTAGGCCAACGTGGACACACATCTCGCAGTTGACTTGACGCTGCGCACATTAATGCTCGCAACTCGTACCCCCATTGTGGGCAGTGACCACTGTACCCTCCCCAAGTCCAAGGTCCAGCCCCTCCATCTGTCCCTTCATGCCCATTGCCCGGGCTAACTGCTGGACGCTCTCTGGGCTCAGGAAACCGTCCGTGCTGCCTTCCGGGTGGCATCCCCCCATCAGGGGTGCGGAGGCAGGAGGGTCCGGCTCCGGGTCAGGCTGGGGACGTGCTGTTTCCTCCTTCCCGCCTGGAAGTTCCGGGGGGCCCTCCAGTGCTCCAGCGGCACGTCACTGGGTGTCGGAGTGAGCCTCAGGACGCCTCCCGTCACCTGGAAGCGGGGTGCTGCTTTCCTTCCCCCTCGAGACCTTTAACTTCTGCTTCGGGTGGGCCCTCTCCGAATCCTCCTCGTCAGAGGAGCTCTTATAGCCCCCCTGTAGCTGCCTCTTCCCGCCTGATTGTTGCGGTTCCTGGGCCCATCGACGCACCTTCCTCCTCGCTTTCTGGACTGTTGTCCACTCCCCTGGGTCGCCTGTCGCCGCCTCCATTGGCTCCGGGTTGTCGGGGGGGAGCGGAGCCTGCAGGGGCGCTTTGCTGGCCTCGGGCCCATCCTGCAGGGCTGGGCCCTCCTGCACGGCCTGGCCCTCCTGCACATTAGTGGGGTCCTTGCTGGGCCCTGGTGCCTTCCTCTCCTCCGGGGGGGCTGGCCCCGCATTGCCCCTGCCGGCGACCTGGGCGTAGGTGGTACCCCGCCGCGGGCATGCCCTATAGAAGTGGCCCGCTTCCCCGCAAAGGTTGCAGCTTTTCTCTCGTGGGCAATCCGTTGCAAGGTGTCCCTCCTCCCTGCAGTTCCTGCAGATGGTGGCTTTGCAGTCGGCCGCCACGTGACCTGACCTACCACAGGCATGGCAGACTTTAGGTTGCCCTGCATAGGTCAGGTAGCCCCTGCTCCCGCCAATCGCGAAGCTGGACGGTGGGTGTGCGACATTCCCGTCTGCGCCCATCCTCAGCATCACCTTGACCTGCCTCTTACTCGTCCAGATGCCAAAGGGGTCCACGATGTCAGTTAGGTCCCCTTCCACCTTCACATACCTTCCGAGGAAGGTCAGGACATCAACTGCTGGCACATGTGGGTTGTACATGTGTACAGTCACCATACGGCTCCTCTGTGCTGGCATCACAAACAGTGGGACAGCGGTCAATACAGAGAGGGGGCCCTCACCTCCTTTCTCCTTGAAAACCTCCAGGAAGCGCTCGCAAAGCTTGGCACTCCGGAAGGTCACATCGTAAAAACCTCCTCCGGGGAAATCCTGCAGGCAGTAAATGTCCGCAGCAGCAAACCCACAACGGTCCAACAGGACCTTCTTCACGAAGAAGGTGCGGTCCACAGGTGCACCTTCATCCACCTTCTTTACAGAAACACGGATGGTGATCCGGACCCCCTGACCTGGGGCACGAGCACTTGCCGCAGCCGTCGTTGCAGGTTGGCTGCTCCCCTGAACCAGCGTTAGGCCGAAGCCAGCATTAAGATCCACTGGTCGCAAGGGTGCACAGCCAACCCGACGTCCTCCTTTCACCTCCAACACAGCGCTCCCCTCCTCTCGGTCCACAAGAGAGTGGGTCTTTATTGTGTTCGAGATGTAAGCTGGTTCACTGAGCTGTAAGGTTTTTTCCCAGATGTTTCGTTACCATTCTAGGTAACATCATCAGTGAGCCTCCGATGAAGCGCTGGTGTTATGTCCCACTTTCTATTTATCTGGTTAGGTTTCCTTGGGTTGGTGATGTCATTTCCTGCATTGGTGATGCTATTTCCTGTTCTTTTTCTCAAGGGGATGGTAGATTGGCTCCAAATCAATGTGTTTGTTGATGGAGTTCCGGTTGGAATGCCACGCTTCCAGGAATTCTCGTGCGTGTCTCTGTTTGGCTTGTCCTAGGATGGATGTGTTGTCCCAATCAAAGTGGTGTCCTTCCTCATCTGTATGTAAGGATACGAGTGATATGTGAGTCATGTCGTTTTGTGGCTAGTTGATGTTCGTGTATCCTGGTGGCTAGCTTTCTGCCAGTTTGTCCAATGTAGTGTTTGTCACAGTTCTTGCAAGGTATTTTGTAGATGACGTTTGTTTTATTTGTTGTCTGTATAGGGTCTTTTAAGTTCATTAGCTGCTGTTTTAGTGTGTTGGTGGGTTTGTGGGCTACCCTGATGCCAAGAGGTCCGAGTAGTCTGGCAGTCATTTCAGAAATGTCTTTGATGTAGGGGAGAAGAGAAGAAGAAGAAAATCACCTACACAGCGTATTCAAAAAGAATGGGTACCCAATGAACACAGTCCGCCAATTTCTCAGCAACAAACCCAAACAAACAGACAAAACGGGCCCAGAAACCATAACCACTCTCCCCTACATCAAACATACATGAACATCAACTAGCCACAAAACGACATGACCCACTATCACTCGTATCCTTACATACAGATGAGGAAGGACACCACTTTGATTGGGACAACACATCCGTCCTAGGACAAGCCAAACAGAGACACGCACGAGAATTCCTAGAAGCATGGCATTCCAACCGGAACTCCAT
Source organism: Stegostoma tigrinum (assembly GCF_030684315.1). Lineage (NCBI taxonomy): Eukaryota > Metazoa > Chordata > Chondrichthyes > Orectolobiformes > Stegostomatidae > Stegostoma > Stegostoma tigrinum. Next base: position 14,893,052 of record NC_081394.1, read on the forward strand.
CAACAAACACATTGATTTGGAGCCCATCTACCATCCCTGAGAAAAAGAACAGGAAATGACATCACCAATGCAGGAAATGACATCACCAACCCAAGGAACCCTAAACAGATAAATAGAAAGTGGGACATAACACCAGCGCTTCGTCAGAGTCTCACTGATGATGTTACCTAGAATGGTGACGAAACGTCTGAAAACTAACCTTCCAGCTCAGCGAGCAAAGTCACATCTAGAACCTCAACCTGAGCTACAAATTTCTCAAAACTCGCTAGCAGCAAATTCTCTCCCGAGAAGCACATACTGTCAAGCATTAGCCACATACCAACTACTTACTCGTGGGCATTTAGTTTGGGTTCCACTCAGACCACTTAGCCCCATGCATCTCTTTGTGCAAATAGGATAAATCAAGTAGTGACTGTCCTTGACATCAAAGCAACATTCCACTCACCATTAGCTGAGGTACAAAGAACAAATAAAATTACAGCACAGGAACAGGCCCTTCAGCCCTCCAAGCCTACGCTGATCCAGATCCTCTATCTAAACCTGTTGCCTATTTTCCGAAGATCTGTATCCCTCTGCTTCCTGCCCATTCATGTTTCTGTCTAGATACATCTTAAATGACGCTAAGATGCCCACCTCTACCACCTCCGCGTTCCAGGCACCCACCACCCTCTGTGTAAAGAACTTTCCACACATATCTCCCTTAAACATTTCCCCTTTCACCTTGAAATCGTTACCTCTAGTAATTGAGTCAACCACTCTGGGCAAAAAATTATTGCTATACACCCTGTCTATACCTGTCATGATTTTGTAGACGTCAATCAGGCCCCCCTCTCAATCTCTGTCTTTCTAATGTAAATAATCCTAATCTACTCTACCTTTCTTCATAGCTAGCACCCTCCACACCAGGCAACATCCTGGTGAACCTCCTCTGCACCATCTCCAAAGCATCCACATCCTTTTGGTAATGTGGCGACCAGAACTGTACACAGTTCTCCAAATGTGGCCGAACCAAAGTCCTATACAACTGTAACATGGCCTGTCAATGCTTATACTCGATATCCCATCCGATGAATGAAAGCATGCCATATGCCTTCTTGACCAGTCTATTGACATGTGTTGTCACCTTCAGGGTACAATGGACCTGAACACCCAGATGTCTCTGTGCATCAATTTTCTCCAGGGCTTTTCCATTTATCGTATAGTTTGCAGGTAAGCCAATCATTACATCTACTCTGCCATTCAATGAGATCAAGGCTGATCCGATAATTATCATCTCAAAGCTGCATTCTGGCCAGCACAGGAACCAACTCAACAGATCCTGTAAACAGGAACCATCAGACCACCTCCCCAGACTTTCCCACCATCTGTAACACCCATGTTTTTGCTTTCTTGTCCGTGTGTGTGTGTGTGTGTGTGTGTGTGTGTGCATGTATGTATGTGTGTGTGTCTGTCTGTCTGTCTGTCTGTGTGTGTGTGTGTCTGTGTGTGTATGTATATGCATGTTTGCACATGCTTGTGTGTGAATGTAAGGGTACATTTACAAAAGGATTAGAGTTTCAGCTTGTAGTGTTAAATGCCAACAGTTTACACTTTTTATCTGCACTGTCTCTCCTACTCCATGCTTCTTTCACGGAAATGCATTACCTTTCATGTCTCTGCATTGAAATGTATCTGCCTGGCCTGTGCCAATTTGACCAACTTATCAATGTCCCTCTGAAGTCGCTCAGCATCATTCTCATAAATCACTATTCTTGTTAGCTTAGTGTCATCTGCAAATTTAGACATTTTGCCCTCAACCTCGATCTCCATTTATTCAGAAGAAGCAAGCGTCACGACACCACTCCCTCGGGAACATCACTTGACTCAAATTTGAGAAATGCCCACCTATACCTTTCCCGCGTTTCCTTTGTTTTAACCAACATCTAAACCATGCTGCTGAGGACACATCAATTCCAAACATTTCTAACTTGCTAACCAACCTGCCATGTGGCACTGTGTCAAATACAGTAAAGTAAATAATTGGCGTGAAAGTACACAATTAAAAATTGCACAATCAGGATTGAGATAAGTAAGATCGGGGAAATCAAAAGTGAATGGATAAATTGAAAGTTAACCTTCCAGGCATTAGTTTCTGTTTCAATATGTTAAACTACAAAGTAATTAATTGAACAAACTTGGTCTAAGCTGATCTTTAACCTTGCAGTTAGTTCTTTGCTGCTCTTCGGAAAGCCTGAGCTGGGTTATCAGCACAGGAAATGAATATAGAGTCAACAGAGATCTACACCACAGAAAACGGCCCTTCAGCCCATCCAGTCCATGTCAGGCAAAAGCAACTATCTAACTATTCTGACCCCATTTTCCAGCACTTGGCCCACACCCCTGTGCGCCTTAACACCACAACTGTACATTTAAACACTTCTTCAAGATGACGAGGGTTTCTGCCTCTCCCAGCCTTACAGGCAGTAAGTTCCAGATTCCCACCAACCCCCTGGGTGGTCTTTTCTTTTTCCCTCACATCCCCTCCGAATCCTCTGAAGTTTCAAAGAATGAGAGGAGACCTTCTTGCAAAATACAAGATTCTTAGGGGACTTGACAAGGTAGGTGTGGAGAGGTTGTTTCCCCTTGCAGGACAGTCTAGGACCAGAGTAATCTCAGATTAAGGATTACCCATTTAAAACAGAAATGAGGAGGACTTTCTTCATTCATGGGGATTGAATCTGTGGAATTCTTTACCACAGATGAGGCTGGGCCATTCAGCATATCCAAGACAGATTTTAATCAGTAAGGGTCTCAAGGGTTATGGGAAAAAGGCAGGAAAATAGCATTGAGGATGATCAGATAGCCATGATCTCATTGGATGCTGGAGAGAAATTGACGGGCTGAATGGCCTTCTCTCGTTCCTACCTCTTCTGATATTATGTTGTGATTTTTGTCCCTTTACTTCAAATGTTCCAACTTCTGTTTTTTCCCTTGTCTCTGCTTTCTCAGGACAGCTGCCCATAGTCAAATTGTTGGATCTCCTCCAGTTTTTAACACACCCGTGACTTTTCTTTTAATGTTGGCAGTAACCAGCTATTTACTTGTCTGATACCTCATGATCTCCGGCCTTTCAAGGACATTTTTCCCCAAACTGAAACTTGATTCTTCGCCCTTATTCAACCAACTTAAAGCATTTGCCAACAAGCAAAAAAATACCCTCCTTCATGGAGATGTTTACTTGTCCTGCTGACGTTGACGTTTTAACCAACTTTTCAGTAAATTGCTGTGATCAGAGAAAGTCAGGTCACCAAGAAAGATAACAACAGCAGCTTCTGACCACGGCCACAAAAACAGCCCACTTACACAGAGAGGGGGTTCCTGCTCTGTGAAAAAGTCAAAGTTCGAAATGCAGCTGCTTCAAAGCTGCCTTCTCACCAGTGTTTATACCGCTGAAGGTGAGAGTTTCCCACATAAATTCGTCATCGCATTTTCTGTGGCACTGATAAAGCTGAATGTCTGTATTTCCACTTAAATTGAGATAAGTCCTAAAATGTCTAAACTTTAGACAAAGCTCACACTGAATGACGGCAGGCCTTCAAATTCAGGGCGTTGCCTACCACAGAGTGCAGCAAGTGCCTAGGCTAGACGTTTTTTATATCAGGCAATGTCTGTAATTTATTGGGTTGGAGACATGGTTGCTTTTTTGGCAGTGGGAGGTAGAAACAGTGTTTAGTTGGTGTAATATCATTTCTGGATTGAAAAAGCCCACAAAGATGTGGACATTGCAATGTCCACAAAACTTGTTACCTGTTTTAATAAATGTGCCATAGAAATCTATCTGGATGCATCACAGCATCTTAGAGGTTAGCTCTGCTGCCTCATAACACCTTGGGCAATTATTTGTGCAGTTTGCACATTCTCCTCGTGTCTGCATGAGCTTCGTCTGGGTGATCCGCTTTCCTCCCACAGTCCAAAGGTGTTAGGTGGATTAGCTATACTAAATTGCTAACAGTGCCCAAAGATGTGCAGGCCAGGTGGGTTAGCTATGGGAAATGCAGAGATAAAGTGTTTGTAAGCAGCCTTGTTGAACCCCTGCAGTCCACGTGCTGGGGATTGACTCACAGTTTCCTTAAGGGAGAAATTCCAGGATTCTAACCCAACAACATTGAAAGAAAGGCGACATATTTTGTAGTGTGGACGGTGAGTGGCTTGGAGAGGATCTTGTGGGGCATGATGCTCCCATGTATCTGTTTCTTCTTCTAGGTGGTCATAGATTGTTTTAAAATTCACAAGAGGGGCCTTCAGCCCAATATGACTGTACTGGTCATCAAACATCTATCTACTCTAAACATATTTTCCAGCATTTGTTCTTTAGCTTTGTATGCGATGGTGGTTCAAGTGGACATCTGAATACTTCTTCAATGTTATGATGATTTCTGCCACTACAACACATTGAGGCAGTGTATTCCAGATTCCCATCATCTTCTGGATGAAAAAATAAATTCCCCAAACCCTTCTTTTCTTAAAGCTGTGCCACCTGGTTATTGATCTCCCCATCTACTCTGTCTATACCCCTCAGAGCTTAGTGCACCTCAGTCAGATCCCTCAGTGCAATGCCCACCACTCTCCCAACTGTTTCAGCTCGAAGGAAAATACACCCAGCCTATCCAATCTGTCTTCATCCCAGACAATATCTTGGTGAATCCTCTCTGCACCCCCTTTAATGCAATCACATCCTTCCAGTGTGGTGACCAGAACTGCTGACAGTGCTCCAGCTCCGGCTTAACTAACGTTACATACAACGCTATCATAACCAAACTACTTTGGCATTTAATGCCAAGTACCTCATCCTAACCAACATATCTTCATGTCCTAGATAACAAAGTGTGGAGCTGGATGAACACAGCAGGCCAAGCAGCATCTCAGGAGCACAAAAGCTGACGTTTCGGGCCTAGACCCTTCATCAGGAAAGGGGGATGGGGAGAGGGTTCTGAAATAAATAGGGAGAGAGGAGGAGGCGGACCGAAGATAGATAGAGGAGAAGAGTTGCAGTGGGAGAGGGAACCCCTGAGGTTGGTCCAGAGGGAGGAGGGTAACTTCTTCAGGTTAGGCATCCCTGGAAGAGGCTTCGCAGTGAGGTTAAAATTGTATCAGTGATAATGGGAACTGCAGATGCTGGCGAATCCAAGATAACAAAGTGTGGGACTGGAAGAACACCGCGGGCCAAGCAGCATCTGAGGAGCAGAAAAGCTGACGTTTCGGGCCTAGACCCTTGCTTTTGTGCTGCTAAGATGCTGCTCGGCCTGCTGTGTTCATCCAGCTCCACACTTTGTTATCTCAGATTCTCCAACATCTGCAGTTCCTATTATCTCTGAACCAGATACAATAGCAGCTTTCAAGAAGTACCTGGACAAATACATGAACAGGAAGGGGATAGAAGGATACTGATCCTGTAAGTGAAGACAGTTTTAGGATGGAAGGGCAAAATCTGTCAGCGAAGACTTGGAGGGTCAAAGGGACTGTTCCTGTGCTGTATTATTAGTTGTTCTTTCTTACTCTATAGCAAGACTACATGACCATAAGAAATAGGCCAGTCTGACATTCCTCCTCACCACTTTTGTGCCCGATCCCATTAACCCTTGATTCCCCGACTGATCAAAAATCTAGCTCAGCCTTAAACATGGTCAAGGACTCTGTTGTCACAGCTCTTTGGCACTTGTGGGGAGAATGGAGTTAGAACTTGGAGTCTTTTAACTATTCTCTCAATATTTCTCTATAAATTATTTGTATCCCTTTCATAAATTGTCTTTTGCGCGTATTTTTTGAAAATTTTGCTACAGTTTTGCTTTCTTCTTCAAAATCACAAAATAATTCATTTGTGCCTTAAATTGTCTGCACCACATTTTGTTTGATGAAGCAGTGGCCCCTTGTCCTTCTAGATGGTAGTACCTGCGGCTTTGTAAGATGCTGCTCAAGGGGCACTGTTTAATTTCTACCATGCATCTTATCGATGGTACACACTGCTGCTTCTGAGCATCACTGGTGGAAGGAATGGGTGCTTTGCCCTCGATTGTGTCAAGCCCTTCAATGTCGTTGGATTTGCATCCATCCAGGCAGTTGGGCAATATTCCATCACAGTCCTGACTTGTGCCTTGTCAATGGCAGACAGTCTTTGGGGAGTCAGAAGGTGAGTTACCTGCAGCAGCATTCCCAGTCTCTGACTGTTCCTGTGGCCGCAGTGTTTTACCAGCTCAATTTGCATGACCAAACAGAGCATTTGCAGCTCTGGGATCAACAGCTGCAAGACAATTTCAGTCTCAACAAATGCTGGTAATTTCCAGGCTGTATTAAATGCACACAGCCTCTCGAGTCTAAAATCTATGCTCTGATGCAGCAGATTCAATCTATTACACAAACAAATGTTAGAATTTCCTGAAAATTACCAGCACATGTTGAGACTGAAACTGTCTTGCAGCTGTTGATCCCAGAGCTGCAAATGCTTTGTTTGGTCATGCATGCGCGCGCTTGTGCGTTGCAAAAGTAACAGGAAAGTGAGCAAATGTGAGGTTATCCATTTTAGACCAAAAGGGAAAGATCAGGATAGTTTTTAGATGGCATGATGTTAAATATAATGAATATCCAAAGAGATCTGGTGGCTAAAATGCTATGAACTGATGCAGAAAATGAACAAGAAAGCTAATGAAAAGCTGTATCTAGAGGACTGGGGAATAAGATTACAGCAGTTATGCTGTAATTATACAAAACTCTGTTTAGACTCTACTTGGAATGCTGTGAGCACATCTGAGTACCACACCTGGGAAGGACAGCTTGGCCTTAGAGGGAGTACAACATAGTTTACAAGAGGATATCTGGATGCTAGGGTTTAGATTATGCAGAGTAATTACAAATTAGACCCGTTTTCCCTAGAATTTAGAAGGTTAAAGGGCGATCTGACTGAAAACTTTAAGATATTACTGGGAAAAAACAGGGTAAAGAAAGATAAACTATTTCCACTGGCTGGGAATTCTAGATCTAGAAGGCGTTTATGAGAATTAGGGCCAGATTATTCAGGAGAGATGTTCGGAAGCATCTCTACTGCAAAGGGTGTTGGATGTTTGGAACTTTCCTCCAGGAAGAGCAGTGGATGCTAATTTTATAACACCGGGAGGTGCTGTACTGATCTCCATATCACACCAGGAGGTAGTGTGCACAGAACTGATCTCCGTATCACACCGGGAGGTAGTGCGCACTGTACTGATCTCAATATCACACCGGGAGGTAGTGTGCACTGTACTGATCTCCATATCACACCGGGAGGTAGTGTGCACAGAACTGATCTCCATATCACACCAGGAGGTAGTGTGCACAGAACTGATCTCCGTATCACACCAGCAGGTAGTGTGCACAGAACTGATCTCCATATCACACCAGCAGGTACTGTGCACAGAACTGATCTCCGTATCACACCAGCAGGTACTGTGCACAGAACTGATCTCCATATCACACCGGGAGGTACTGTGCACTGTACTGATCTCCATATCACACCGGGATGTGCTGTGCACAGTACTGATCTCCGTATCACACCGGGAGGTACTGTGCACTGTACTGATCTCCATATCACACCGGGATGTGCTGTGCACAGTACTGATCTCCATATCACACCGGGAGGTAGTGTGCACAGAACTGATCTCCATATCACACCGGGAGGTAGTGTGCACTGTACTGATCTACATATCACACCAGCAGGTACTGTGCACAGAACTGATCTCCATATCACACCGGGAGGTAGTGTGCACTGTACTGATCTCCATATCACACCAGCAGGTACTGTGCACAGAACTGATCTCCATATCACACCGGGAGGTACTGTGCACTGTACTGATCTCCATATCACACCGGGAGGTAGTGTACACAGAACTGATCTCCTTATCACACCGGGAGGTAGTGTGCACAGAACTGATCTCCATATCACACCGGGATGTGCTGTGCACAGTACTGATCTCCGTATCACACCGGGAGGTACTGTGCACAGAACTGATCTCCATATCACACCGGGAGGTACTGTGCACAGAACTGATCTCCATATCACACCGGGAGGTAGTGTGCACAGAACTGATCTCCATATCACACCAGGAGGTAGTGTGCACAGAACTGATCTCCATATCACACCAGCAGGTACTGTGCACAGAACTGATCTCCATATCACACCGGGAGGTACTGTGCACTGTACTGATCTCCATATCACACCGGGAGGTAGTGTGCACAGAACTGATCTCCATATCACACCAGGAGGTAGTGTGCACAGAACTGATCTCCATATCACACCAGCAGGTACTGTGCACAGAACTGATCTCCATATCACACCAGGAGGTAGTGTGCACAGAACTGATCTCCATATCACACCGGGAGGTAGTGTGCACAGAACTGATCTCCATATCACACCAGGAGGTAGTGTGCACAGAACTGATCTCCGTATCACACCGGGAGGTACTGTGCACAGAACTGATCTCCATATCACACCGGGAGGTAGTGTGCACAGAACTGATCTCCGTATCACACCGGGAGGTACTGTGCACAGAACTGATCTCCATATCACACCGGGAGGTAGTGTGCACTGTACTGATCTCCATATCACACCGGGAGGTAGTGTGCACAGAACTGATCTCCATATCACACCGGGAGGTACTGTGCACAGAACTGATCTCCGTTTCACACCGGGAGGTAGTGTGCACTGTACTGATCTCCATATCACACCAGCAGGTACTGTGCACAGAACTGATCTCCATATCACACCAGCAGGTACTGTGCACAGAAATGATCTCCGTATCACACCGGGAGGTAGTGCGCACTGTACTGATCTCCATATCACACCGGGAGGTAGTGTGCACTGTACTGATCTCCATATCACACCGGGAGGTAGTGTGCACAGAACTGATCTCCATTTCACATCAGCAGGTAGTGTGCACAGAACTGATCTCCATATCACACCAGCAGGTACTGTGCACAGAACTGATCTCCATATCACACCGGGAGGTAGTGTGCACTGTACTGATCTCCATATCACACCGGGAGGTACTGTGCACAGAACTGATCTCCATATCACACCGGGAGGTACTGTGCACAGAACTGATCTCCATATCACACCAGCAGGTACTGTGCACAGAACTGATCTCCGTATCACACCGGGAGGTACTGCGCACAGTACTGATCTCCATATCACACCGGGAGGTAGTGTGCACTGTACTGATCTCCATATCACACCGGGAGGTAGTGTGCACAGAACTGATCTCCATATCACACCGGGAGGTAGTGTGCACTGTACTGATCTCCGTATCACACCAGCAGGTAGTGTGCACAGAACTGATCTCCATATCACACCAGCAGGTACTGTGCACAGAACTGATCTCCGTATCACACCAGCAGGTACTGTGCACAGAACTGATCTCCATATCACACCGGGAGGTACTGTGCACTGTACTGATCTCCATATCACACCGGGATGTGCTGTGCACAGTACTGATCTCCATATCACACCGGGAGGTAGTGTGCACAGAACTGATCTCCATATCACACCGGGAGGTAGTGTGCACTGTACTGATCTCCATATCACACCAGCAGGTACTGTGCACAGAACTGATCTCCATATCTCACCGGGAGGTACTGTGCACTGTACTGATCTCCATATCACACCGGGAGGTAGTGTGCACAGAACTGATCTCCGTATCACACCGGGAGGTAGTGTGCACTGTACTGATCTCCGTTTCACACCGGGAGGTAGTGTGCACAGTACTGATCTCCGTATCACACCGGGAGGTACTGTGCACAGAACTGATCTCCATATCACACCGGGAGGTACTGTGCACAGAACTGATCTCCATATCACACCGGGAGGTAGTGTGCACTGCACTGATCTCCATATCACACCGGGAGGTAGTGTGCACAGAACTGATCTCCATATCACACCAGGAGGTAGTGTGCACAGAACTGATCTCCATATCACACCAGCAGGTACTGTGCACAGAACTGATCTCCATATCACACCAGGAGGTAGTGTGCACAGAACTGATCTCCATATCACACCAGCAGGTACTGTGCACAGAACTGATCTCCATATCACACCAGGAGGTAGTGTGCACAGAACTGATCTCCATATCACACCGGGAGGTAGTGTGCACAGAACTGATCTCCATATCACACCAGGAGGTAGTGTGCACAGAACTGATCTCCGTATCACACCGGGAGGTACTGTGCACAGAACTGATCTCCATATCACACCGGGAGGTAGTGTGCACAGAACTGATCTCCGTATCACACCGGGAGGTACTGTGCACAGAACTGATCTCCATATCACACCGGGAGGTAGTGTGCACTGTACTGATCTCCATATCACACCGGGAGGTAGTGTGCACAGAACTGATCTCCATATCACACCGGGAGGTACTGTGCACAGAACTGATCTCCGTTTCACACCGGGAGGTAGTGTGCACTGTACTGATCTCCATATCACACCAGCAGGTACTGTGCACAGAACTGAACTCCATATCACACCGGGAGGTAGTGTGCACTGTACTGATCTCCATATCACACCGGGAGGTTCTGTGCACAGAACTGATCTCCATATCACACCAGCAGGTACTGTGCACAGAACTGATCTCCATATCACACCGGGAGGTAGTGTGCACTGTACTGATCTCCATATCACACGGGGAGGTACTGTGCACAGAACTGATCTCCATATCACATCAGCAGGTAGTGTGCACAGAACTGATCTCCATATCACACCAGCAGGTACTGTGCACAGAACTGATCTCCATATCACACTGGGAGGTAGTGTGCACTGTACTGATCTCCGTATCACACCGGGAGGTACTGTGCACAGAACTGATCTCCATATCACACCAGCAGGTACTGTGCACAGAACTGATCTCCGTATCACACCGGGAGGTACTGTGCACAGACCTGATCTCCATATCACACCGGGAGGTACCGTGCACAGAACTGATCTCCATATCACACCGGGAGGTAGTGTGCGCAGAACTGATCTCCATATCACACCGGGAGGTAGTGTGCACTGTACTGATCTCCATATCACACCAGCAGGTACTGTGCACAGAACTGATCTCCATATCACACCGGGAGGTAGTGTGCACTGTACTGATCTCCATATCACACCGGGATGTGCTGTGCACAGTACTGATCTCCGTATCACACCGGGAGGTAGTGTGCACTGTACTGATCTCCATATCACACCAGCAGGTACTGTGCACAGAACTGATCTCCATATCACACCAGCAGGTACTGTGCACAGAACTGATCTCCATATCACACCAGCAGGTACTGAGCACAGAACTGATCTCCATATCACACCGGGAGGTAGTGTGCAATGTACTGATCTCCAAATCACACCAGCAGGTACTGAGCACAGAACTGATCTCCATATCACACCGGGAGGTAGTGTGCACTGTACTGATCTCCATGTCACACCGGGAGGTAGTGTGCACTGTACTGATCTCAATATCACACCGGGAGGTAGTGTGCACTGTACTGATCTCTGTATCACACCGGGAGGTAGTGTGCACAGAACTGATCTCCATATCACACCAGCAGGTACTGTGCACAGAACTGATCTCCATATCACACCAGCAGGTACTGAGCACAGAACTGATCTCCATATCACACCGGGAGGTAGTGTGCACAGAACTGATCTCCATATCACACCGGGAGGTAGTGTGCACTGTACTGATCTCCATAGCACACCGGGAGGTTGTGTGCACAGAACTGATCTCCATATCACACCGGGAGGTAGTGTGCACTGTACTGATCTCCATATCACACCGGGATGTGCTGTGCACAGTACTGTTCTCCGTATCACACCGGGAGGTAGTGTGCACTGTACTGATCTCCATATCACACCAGCAGGTACTGTGCACAGAACTGATCTCCATATCACACCGGGAGGTACTGTGCACAGAACTGATCTCCGTATCACACCGGGAGGTAGTGTGCACTGTACTGATCTCCATATCACACCGGGAGGTAGTGTGCACATTACTGATCGCCGTATCACACCGGGAGGTACTGTGCACAGAACTGATCTCCATATCACACCGGGAGGTAGTGTGCACAGAACTGATCTCCATATCACACCAGCAGGTACTGTGCACAGAACTGATCTCCATATCACACCGGGAGGTAGTGTGCACTGTACTGATCTCCATATCACACCGGGAGGTGCTGTGCACAGAACTGATCTCCATATCACACCGGGAGGTACTGTGCACAGAACTGATCTCCATATCACACCAGCAGGTACTGTGCACAGAACTGATCTCCGTATCACACCGGGAGGTAGTGCGCACTGTACTGATCTCCATATCACACCGGGAGGTAGTGTGCACTGTACTGATCTCCATATCACACCGGGATGTGCTGTGCACAGGACTGATCTCCATATCACACCGGGAGGTAGTGTGCACTGTACTGATCTCCGTATCACACCGGGAGGTACTGTGCACAGAACTGATCTCCATATCACACCGGGAGGTAGTGTGCGCAGTACTGATCTCCATATCACACCAGCAGGTACTGTGCACAGAACTGATCTCCATATCACACCGGGAGGTACTGTGCACAGATCTGATCTCCATAGCACACCGGGAGGTAGTGTGCACTGTACTGATCTCCGTATCACACCGGGAGGTACTGTGCACAGAACTGATCTCCATATCACACCGGGAGGTAGTGTGCACAGAACTGATCTCCATATCACACCAGCAGGTACTGTGCAGAGAACTGATCTCCATATCACACTGGGAGGTAGTGTGCACTGTACTGATCTCCATATCACACCGGGAGGTACTGTGCACAGTACTGATCTCCATATCACATCAGCAGGTAGTGTGCACAGAACTGATCTCCATATCACACCAGCAGGTACTGTGCACAGAACTGATCTCCATATCACACCGGGAGGTAGTGTGCACTGTACTGATCTCCATATCACACCGGGAGGTACTGTGCACAGAACTGAGCTCCATATCACACCAGCAGGTACTGTGCACAGAACTGATCTCCATATCACACCGGGAGGTAGTATGCACTGTACTGATCTCCATATCACACCAGCAGGTACTGTGCACAGAACTGATCTCCATATCACACCAGGAGGTAGTGTGCACAGAACTGATCTCCATATCACACCGGGAGGTAGTGTGCACTGTACTGATCTCCATATCACACCGGGAGGTACTGTGCGCAGAACTGATCTCCGTATCACACCGGGAGGTACTGTGCACAGAACTGATCTCCATATCACATCAGCAGGTACTGTGCACAGAACTGATCTCCGTATCACACCGGGAGGTAGTGTGCACAGAACTGATCTCCATATCACACCGGGAGGTAGTGTGCACTGTACTGATCTCCATATCACACCAGCAGGTACTGTGCACAGAACTGATCTCCATATCACACCGGGAGGTAGTGTGCACTGTACTGATCTCCATAGCACACCGGGAGGTTGTGTGCACAGAACTGATCTCCATATCACACCGGGAGGTAGTGTGCACTGTACTGATCTCCATATCACACCGGGATGTGCTGTGCACAGTACTGATCTCCGTATCACACCGGGAGGTAGTGTGCACTGTACTGATCTCCATATCACACCAGCAGGTACTGTGCACAGAACTGATCTCCATATCACACCGGGAGGTAATGTGCACAGAACTGATCTCCATATCACACCGGGAGGTACTGTGCACAGAACTGATCTCCATATCACACCGGGAGGTAGTATGCACTGTACTGATCTCCATATCACACCAGCAGGTACTGTGCACAGAACTGATCTCCATATCACACCAGGAGGTAGTGTGCACAGAACTGATCTCCATATCACACCGGGAGGTAGTGTGCACTGTACTGATCTCCATATCACACCGGGAGGTACTGTGCGCAGAACTGATCGCCGTATCACACCGGGAGGTACTGTGCACAGAACTGATCTCCATATCACACCGGGAGGTAGTGTGCACAGAACTGATCTCCATATCACACCAGCAGGTACTGTGCACAGAACTGATCTCCATATCACACCGGGAGGTAGTGTGCACTGTACTGATCTCCATATCACACCGGGAGGTGCTGTGCACAGAACTGATCTCCATATCACACCGGGAGGTACTGTGCACAGAACTGATCTCCATATCACACCAGCAGGTACTGTGCACAGAACTGATCTCCGTATCACACCGGGAGGTAGTGCGCACTGTACTGATCTCCATATCACACCGGGAGGTAGTGTGCAATGTACTGATCTCCATATCACACCGGGATGTGCTGTGCACAGGACTGATCTCCATATCACACCGGGAGGTAGTGTGCACTGTACTGATCTCCGTATCACACCGGGAGGTACTGTGCACAGAACTGATCTCCATATCACACCGGGAGGTAGTGTGCGCAGTACTGATCTCCATATCACACCAGCAGGTACTGTGCACAGAACTGATCTCCATATCACACCGGGAGGTACTGTGCACAGATCTGATCTCCATAGCACACCGGGAGGTAGTGTGCACTGTACTGATCTCCGTATCACACCGGGAGGTACTGTGCACAGAACTGATCTCCATATCACACCGGGAGGTAGTGTGCGCATTACTGATCTCCATATCACACCAGCAGGTACTGTGCAGAGAACTGATCTCCATATCACACTGGGAGGTAGTGTGCACTGTACTGATCTCCATATCACACCGGGAGGTACTGTGCACAGTACTGATCTCCATATCACATCAGCAGGTAGTGTGCACAGAACTGATCTCCATATCACACCAGCAGGTACTGTGCACAGAACTGATCTCCATATCACACCGGGAGGTAGTGTGCACTGTACTGATCTCCATATCACACCGGGAGGTACTGTGCACAGAACTGAGCTCCATATCACACCAGCAGGTACTGTGCACAGAACTGATCTCCATATCACACCGGGAGGTAGTATGCACTGTACTGATCTCCATATCACACCAGCAGGTACTGTGCACAGAACTGATCTCCATATCACACCAGGAGGTAGTGTGCACAGAACTGATCTCCATATCACACCGGGAGGTAGTGTGCACTGTACTGATCTCCATATCACACCGGGAGGTACTGTGCGCAGAACTGATCTCCGTATCACACCGGGAGGTAATGTGCACAGAACTGATCTCCATATCACATCAGCAGGTACTGTGCACAGAACTGATCTCCGTATCACACCGGGAGGTAGTGTGCACAGAACTGATCTCCATATCACACCGGGAGGTAGTGTGCACTGTACTGATCTCCATATCACACCAGCAGGTACTGTGCACAGAACTGATCTCCATATCACACCGGGAGGTAGTGTGCACTGTACTGATCTCCATAGCACACCGGGAGGTTGTGTGCACAGAACTGATCTCCATATCACACCGGGAGGTAGTGTGCACTGTACTGATCTCCATATCACACCGGGATGTGCTGTGCACAGTACTGATCTCCGTATCACACCGGGAGGTAGTGTGCACTGTACTGATCTCCATATCACACCAGCAGGTACTGTGCACAGAACTGATCTCCATATCACACCGGGAGGTAATGTGCACAGAACTGATCTCCATATCACACCGGGAGGTACTGTGCACAGAACTGATCTCCATATCACACCGGGAGGTAGTATGCACTGTACTGATCTCCATATCACACCAGCAGGTACTGTGCACAGAACTGATCTCCATATCACACCAGGAGGTAGTGTGCACAGAACTGATCTCCATATCACACCGGGAGGTAGTGTGCACTGTACTGATCTCCATATCACACCGGGAGGTACTGTGCGCAGAACTGATCTCCGTATCACACCGGGAGGTACTGTGCACAGAACTGATCTCCATATCACATCAGCAGGTACTGTGCACAGAACTGATCTCCGTATCACACCGGGAGGTAGTGTGCACAGAACTGATCTCCATATCACACCGGGAGGTAGTGTGCACTGTACTGATCTCCATATCACACCGGGAGGTACTGTGCACAGAACTGATCTCCGTATCACACCAGCAGTACTGCGCACAGAACTGATCTCCGTATCACACCGGGAGGTAGAGTGCACTGTACTGATCTCCATATCACACCAGCAGGTACTGTGCACAGAACTGATCTCCATATCACACCGGGAGGTAGTGTGCACTGTACTGATCTCCATATCACACCGGGAGGTAGTGTGCACAGAACTGATGTCCGTATCACACCGGGAGGTACTGTGCACAGAACTGATCTCCATATCACACCGGGAGGTAGTATGCACTGTACTGATCTCCATATCACACCAGCAGGTACTGCGCACAGAACTGATCTCCATATCACACCGGGAGGTAGTGTGCACTGTACTGATCTCCATATCACACCAGCAGGTACTGTGCACAGAACTGATCTCCATATCACACCGGGAGGTAGTGTGCACTGTACTGATCTCCATATCACACCGGGAGGTAGTGTGCACAGAACTGATCTCCGTATCACACCGGGAGGTACTGTGCACCGAACTGATCTCCATATCACACCAGCAGGTACTGTGCACAGAGCTGATCACCATATCACACCAGGAGGTACCGTGCACAGAACTGATCTCCATATCACACCGGGAGGTAGTGTGCGCAGAACTGATCTCCATATCACACCGGGAGGTTGTGTGCGCAGAACTGATCTCCATATCACACCGGGAGGTAGTGTGCACTGTACTGATCTCCATATCACACCGGGAGGTAGTGTGCACTGTACTGATCTCCATATCACACCAGCAGGTACTGTGCACAGAACTGATCTCCATATCACACCGGGAGGTAGTGTGCACTGTACTGATCTCCATATCACACCGGGATGTGCTGTGCACAGTACTGATCTCCGTATCACACCGGGAGGTACTGTGCACAGAACTGATCTCCATATCACACCGGGAGGTAGTGTGCACTGTACTGATCTCCATATCACACCGGGATGTGCTGTGCACAGAACTGATCTCCATATCACACCAGGAGGTAGAGTGCACTGGACTGATCTCCATATCACACCGGGAGGTAGTGTGCACTGTACTGATCTCCATATCACACCCGCAGGTACTGTGCACAGAACTGATCTCCATATCACACCAGCAGGTACTGTGCACAGAACTGATCTCCATATCACACCGGGAGGTACTGTGCACAGAACTGATCTCCATATCACACCGGAAGGTACTGTGCACAGAACTGATCTCCATATCACACCGGGAGGTAGTGTGCACTGTACTGATCTCCATATCACACCGGGAGGTAGAGTGCACTGTACTGATCTCCATATCACACCAGCAGGTACTGTGCACAGAACTGATCTCCATATCACACCAGCAGGTACTGTGCACAGAACTGATCTCCATATCACACCGGGAGGTACTGTGCACAGAACTGATCTCCATATCACACCGGGAGGTAGTGTGCACAGAACTGATCTCCATATCACACCGGGAGGTACTGTGCACAGAACTGATCTCCATATCACACCGGGAGGTAGTGTGCACTGTACTGATCTCCAGAGCACACCGGGAGGTTGTGTGCACAGAACTGATCTCCATATCACACCGGGAGGTAGTGTGCACTGTACTGATCTCCATATCACACCGGGATGTGCTGTGCACAGTACTGTTCTCCGTATCACACCGGGAGGTAGTGTGCACTGTACTGATCTCCATATCACAGCAGCAGGTACTGTGCACAGAACTGATCTCCATATCACACCGGGAGGTACTGTGCACAGAACTGATCTCCGTATCACACCGGGAGGTAGTGTGCACTTTAGTGATCTCCATATCACACCGGGAGGTAGTGTGCACATTACTGATCTCCGTATCACACCGGGAGGTACTGTGCACAGAACTGATCTCCATATCACACCGGGAGGTAGTGTGCACTGTACTGATCTCCATATCACACCTGCAGGTACTGTGCACAGAACTGATCTCCGTATCACACCGGCAGGTACTGTGCACAGAACTGATCTCCATATCACACCGGGAGGTAGTGTGCATAGAACTGATCTCCATATCACACCGGGAGGTACCGTGCACAGAACTGATCTCCATATCACAACGGGAGGTAGTGTGCGCAGAACTGATCTCCATATCACACCGGGAGGTTGTGTGCGCAGAACTCATCTCCATATCACACCGGGAGGTAGTGTGCACTGTACTGATCTCCATATCACACCGGGATGTGCTGTGCACAGTACTGATCTCCGTATCACACCGGGAGGTAGTGTGCACTGTACTGATCTCCGTATCACACCGGGAGGTACTGTGCACAGAACTGATCTCCATATCACACCAGCAGGTACTGTGCACAGATCTGATCTCCATAGCACACCGGGAGGTAGTGTGCACTGTACTGATCTCCGTATCACACCGGGAGGTACTGTGCACAAAACTGATCTCCATATCACACCGGGAGGTAGTGTGCGCAGTACTGATCTCCATATCCCACCAGCAGGTACTGTGCACAGAACTGATCTCCATATCACACCGGGAGGTAGTGTGCACTGTACTGATCTCCATATCACACCGGGAGGTACTGTGCACAGAACTGATCTCCATATCACATCAGCAGGTAGTGTGCACAGAACTGATCTCCATATCACACCAGCAGGTACTGTGCACAGAACTGATCTCCATCTCACACCGGGAGGTAGTGTGCACTGTACTGATCTCCATATCACACCGGGAGGTACTGTGCACAGAACTGATCTCCATATCACACCAGCAGGTACTGTGCGCAGAACTGATCTCCATATCCCACCGGGAGGTAGTGTGCACTGTACTGATCTCCATATCACACCGGGAGGTACTGTGCACAGAACTGATCTCCATATCACATCAGCAGGTAGTGTGCACAGAACTGATCTCCATATCACACCAGCAGGTACTGTGCACAGAACTGATCTCAATATCACACCGGGAGGTAGTGTGCGCTGTACTGATCTCCGTATCACACCGGGAGGTACTGTGCACAGAACTGATCTCCATATCACACCAGCAGGTACTGTGCACAGAACTGATCTCCGTATCACACCGGGAGGTACTGTGCACAGAGCTGATCTCCATATCACACCGGGAGGTAACGTGCACAGAACTGATCTCCATATCACACCGGGAGGTCGTGTGCGCAGAACTGATCTCCATATCACACCGGGAGGTAGTGTGCACTGTACTGATCTCCATATCACACCAGCAGGTACTGTGCACAGAACTGATCTCCATATCACACCGGGAGGTAGTGTGCACTGTACTGATCTCCATATCACACCGGGATGTGCTGTGCACAGTACTGATCGCCGTATCACACCGGGAGGTACTGTGCACAGAACTGATCTCCATATCACACCGGGAGGTAGTGTGCACTGTACTGATCTCCATATCACACCGGGATGTGCTGTGCACAGTACTGATCTCCGTATCACACCGGGAGGTAGTGTGCACTGTACTGATCTCCATATCACACCGGGAGGTAGTGTGCACAGAACTGATCTCCATATCACACCAGCAGGTACTGTGCACAGAATTGATCTCCATATCACACCAGCAGGTACTGTGCACAGAACTGATCTCCATATCACACCAGCAGGTACTGTGCACAGAACTGATCTCCATATCACACCAGCAGGTACTGAGCACAGAACTGATCTCCATATCACACCGGGAGGTAGTGTGCACTGTACTGATCTCCATATCACACCGGGAGGTAGTGTGCACTGTACTGATCTCCATGTCACACCGGGAGGTAGTGTGCACTGTACTGATCTCCATATCACACCGGGAGGTACTGTGCACTGTACTGATCTCCGTATCACACCGGGAGGTAGTGTGCACAGAACTGATCTCCATATCACACCGGGAGGTAGTGTGCACTGTACTGATCTCCATATCACACCAGCAGGTACTGAGCACAGAACTGATCTCCGTATCACACCGGGAGGTAGTGTGCACTGTACTGATCTCCATATCACACCAGCAGGTACTGTGCACAGAACTGATCTCCATATCACACCAGCAGGTACTGTGCACAGAACTGATCTCCATATCACACCAGCAGGTACTGTGCACTGTACTGATCTCCATATCACACCAGCAGGTACTGTGCACAGAACTGATCTCCGTATCACCCCGGGAGGTACTGTGCACAGAACTGATCTACATATCACACCGGGAGGTAGTGTGCACTGTACTGATCTCCATAGCACACCGGGAGGTTGTGTGCACAGAACTGATCTCCATATCACACCGGGAGGTAGTGTGCACTGTACTGATCTCCATATCACACCGGGATGTGCTGTGCACAGTACTGATCTCCGTATCACACCGGGAGGTAGTGTGCACTGTACTGATCTCCATATCACACCAGCAGGTACTGTGCACAGAACTGATCTCCATATCACACCGGGAGGTACTGTGCACAGAACTGATCTCCATATCACACCGGGAGGTACTGTGCACAGAACTGATCTCCATATCACACCGGGAGGTAGTATGCACTGTACTGATCTCCTTATCACACCAGCAGGTACTGTGCACAGAACTGATCTCCATATCACACCAGGAGGTAGTGTGCACAGAACTGATCTCCATATCACACCGGGAGGTAGTGTGCACTGTACTGATCTCCATATCACACCGGGAGGTACTGTGCGCAGAACTGATCTCCGTATCACACCGGGAGGTACTGTGCACAGAACTGATCTCCATATCACATCAGCAGGTACTGTGCACAGAACTGATCTCCGTATCACACCGGGAGGTAGTGTGCACAGAACTGATCTCCATATCACACCGGGAGGTAGTGTGCACTGTACTGATCTCCATATCACACCGGGAGGTACTGTGCACAGAACTGATCTCCGTATCACACCAGCAGTACTGTGCACAGAACTGATCTCCGTATCACACCGGGAGGTAGAGTGCACTGTACTGATCTCCATATCACACCAGCAGGCACTGTGCACAGAACTGATCTCCATATCACACCGGGAGGTAGTGTGCACTGTACTGATCTCCATATCACACCGGGAGGTAGTGTGCACAGAACTGATGTCCGTATCACACCGGGAGGTCCTGTGCACAGAACTGATCTCCATATCACACCAGCAGGTACTGTGCACAGAACTGATCTCCATATCACACCGGGAGGTACTGTGCACAGAACTGATCTCCATATCACACCGGGAGGTACTGTGCACAGAACTGATCTCCATATCACACCGGGAGGTAGTGTGCGCAGAACTGATCTCCATATCACACCGGGAGGTTGTGTGCGCAGAACTGATCTCCATATCACACCGGGAGGTAGTGTGCACTGTACTGATCTCCATATCACACCGGGAGGTAGTGTGCACTGTACTGATCTCCATATCACACCAGCAGGTACTGTGCACAGAACTGATCTCCATATCACACCGGGAGGTAGTGTGCACTGTACTGATCTCCATATCACACCGGGATGTGCTGTGCACAGTACTGATCTCCGTATCACACCGGGAGGTAGTGTGCACTGTACTGATCTCCATATCACACTGGGAGGTAGTGTGCACTGTACTGATCTCCATATCACACCGGGATGTGCTGTGCACAGAACTGATCTCCATATCACACCAGGAGGTAGTGTGCACTGTACTGATCTCCATATCACACCGGGAGGTAGTGTGCACTGTACTGATCTCCATATCACACCCGCAGGTACTGTGCACAGAACTGATCTCCATATCACACCAGCAGGTACTGTGCACAGAACTGATCTCCATATCACACCGGGAGGTAGTGTGCACTGTACTGATCTCCATAACACACCAGCACGTACTGTGCACAGAACTGATCTCCATATCACACCGGGAGGTACTGAGCACAGAACTGATCACCATATCTCACCGGGTGGTACTGTGCACAGAACTGATCTCCATATCACACCAGCAGGTACTGTGCACAGAACTGATCTCCATATCACACCGGGAGGTACTGTGCACAGAACTGATCTCCATATCACACCGGGAGGTAGTGTGCACAGAACTGATCTCCATAGCACACCGGGAGGTTATGTGCGCAGAACTGATCTCCATATCACACCAGGAGGTAGTGTGCACAGAACTGATCTCCATATCACACCGGGAGGTAGTGTGCACTGTACTGATCTCCATATCACACCGGGATGTGCTGTGCACAGTACTGATCTCCGTATCACACCGGGAGGTAGTGTGCACTGTACTGATCTCCATATCACACCCGCAGGTACTGTGCACAGAACTGATCTCCATATCACACCAGCAGGTACTGTGCACAGAACTGATCTCCATATCACACCGGGAGGTACTGTGCACACAACTGATCTCCATATCACACCGGGAGGTAGTGTGCACTGTACTGATCTCCATATCACACCGGGAGGTAGTG
Organism: Stegostoma tigrinum; assembly: GCF_030684315.1. Classification (NCBI taxonomy): domain Eukaryota; kingdom Metazoa; phylum Chordata; class Chondrichthyes; order Orectolobiformes; family Stegostomatidae; genus Stegostoma; species Stegostoma tigrinum. The sequence goes on from NC_081394.1 coordinate 14,915,523, forward strand.
TGCACTGTACTGATCTCCATATCACACCAGCAGGTACTGTGCACAGAACTGATCTCCATATCACACCGGGAGGTAGTGTGCACTGTACTGATCTCCATATCACACCAGCAGGTACTATGCACAGAACTGATCTCCATATCACACCAGGAGGTACTGTGCACAGAACTGATCTCCGTATCACACCAGGAGGTAGTGTGCACAGAACTGATCTCCATATCACACCGGGAGGTAGTGTGCACTGTACTGATCTCCACATCATTCCGGGAGGTACTGTGTGCAGAACTGATCTCCGTATCACACCGGGAGGTACTGTGCACAGAACTGATCTCTGTATCACACCGGGAGGTACTGTGCACAGAACTGACCTCCATATCACACCAGCAGTACTGTGCACAGAACTGATCTCCATATCACACCGGGACGTAGTGTGTGCAGTACTGATCTCCGTATCACACCGGGAGGTAGTGTGCACAGAACTGATCTCCAAATCACACCAGCAGGTACTGAGCACAGAACTGATCTCCATATCACACCGGGAGGTAGTGTGCACTGTACTGATCTCCATGTCACACCGGGAGGTAGTGTGCACTGTACTGATCTCCATATCACACCGGGAGGTAGTGTGCACTGTACTTATCTCCGTATCACACCGGGTGGTAGTGTGCACAGAACTGATCTCCATATCACACCAGCAGGTACTGTGCACAGAACTGATCTCCATATCACACCAGCAGGTACTGAGCACAGAACTGATCTCCATATCACACCGGGAGGTACTGTGCACAGAACTGATCTCCATAGCACACCAGGAGGTAGTGTGCACTGTACTGATCTCCGTATCACACCGGGAGGTACTGTGCACAGAACTGATCTCCATATCACACCGGGAGGTAGTGTGCACTGTACTGATCTCCATAGCACACCGGGAGGTTGTGTGCACAGAACTGATCTCCATATCACACCGGGAGGTAGTGTGCACTGTACTGATCTCCATATCACACCGGGATGTGCTGTGCACAGTACTGTTCTCCGTATCACACCGGGAGGTAGTGTGCACTGTACTGATCTCCATATCACACCAGCAGGTACTGTGCACAGAACTGATCTCCATATCACACCGGGAGGTAGTGTGCACTGTACTGTTCTCCATATCACACGGGGAGGTACTGTGCACAGAACAGATCTCCATATCACATCAGCAGGTAGTGTGCACAGAACTGATCTCCATATCGCACCAGCAGGTACTGTGCACAGAACTGATCTCCATATCACACCGGGAGGTAGTGTGCACTGTACTGATCTCCGTATCACACCGGGAGGTACTGTGCACAGAACTGATCTCCATATCACACCGGGAGGTACTGTGCACAGAACTGATCTCCATATCACACCGGGAGGTACCGTGCACAGAACTGATCTCCATATCACACCGGGAGGTAGTGTGCGCAGAACTGATCTCCATATCACACCGGGAGGTAGTGTGCACTGTACTGATCTCCATATCACACCAGCAGGTACTGTGCACAGAACTGATCTCCGTATCACACCGGGAGGTACTGTGCACAGAACTGATCTCCATATCACACCGGGAGGTACCGTGCACAGAACTGATCTCCATATCACACCGGGAGGTAGTGTGCGCAGAACTGATCTCCATATCACACCGGGAGGTAGTGTGCACTGTACTGATCTCCATATCACACCAGCAGGTACTGTGCACAGAACTGATCTCCATATCACACCGGGAGGTAGTGTGCACTGTACTGATCTCCATATCACACCGGGATGTGCTGTGCACAGTACTGATCTCCGTATCACACCGGGAGGTAGTGTGCACTGTACTGATCTCCATATCACACCGGGAGGTAGTGTGCACAGAACTGATCTCCATATCACACCAGCAGGTACTGTGCACAGAATTGATCTCCATATCACACCAGCAGGTACTGTGCACAGAACTGATCTCCATATCACACCAGCAGGTACTGTGCACAGAACTGATCTCCATATCACACCAGCAGGTACTGAGCACAGAACTGATCTCCATATCACACCGGGAGGTAGTGTGCACTGTACTGATCTCCAAATCACACCAGCAGGTACTGAGCACAGAACTGTTCTCCATATCACACCGGGAGGTAGTGTGCACTGTACTGATCTCCATGTCACACCGGGAGGTAGTGTGCACTGTACTGATCTCCATATCACACCGGGAGGTAGTGTGCACTGTACTGATCTCCGTATCACACCGGGAGGTAGTGTGCACAGAACTGATCTCCATATCACACCTGCAGGTACTGTGCACAGAACTGATATCCATATCACACCAGCAGGTACTGAGCACAGAACTGATCTCAATATCACACCGGGAGGTAGTGTGCACAGAACTGATCTCCATATCACACCGGGAGTTACTGTGCACAGAACTGATCTCCATATCACACCGGGACGTAGTGTGCGCAGTACTGATCTCCATATCACACCAGCAGGTACTGTGCACAGAACTGATCTCCATATCACACCGGGAGGTAGTGTGTGCAGTACTGATCTCCGTATCACACCGGGAGGTAGTGTGCACAGAACTGATCTCCATATCACACCAGCAGGTACTGTGCACAGAACTGATCTCCGTATCACACCGGGAGGTAGTGTGCGCAGTACTGATCTCCATATCACACCAGCAGGTACTGTGCACAGAACTGATCTCCATATCACACCGGGAGGTAGTGTGCACTGTACTGACCTCCATATCACACCGGGATGTGCTGTGCACAGAACTGATCTCCATATCACACCAGGAGGTAGTGTGCACAGAACTGATCTCCATATCACACCGGGAGGTAGTGTGCACAGAACTGATCTGCATATCACACCAGGAGGTAGTGTGCACAGAACTGATCTCCGTATCACACCGGGAGGTACTGTGCACAGAACTGATCTCCATATCACACCGGGAGGTAGTGTGCACAGAACTGATCTCCGTATCACACCGGGAAGTACAGTGCACAGAACTGATCTCCATATCACACCGGGAGGTAGTGTGCACTGTACTGATCTCCATATCACTCCGGGAGGTAGTGTGCACAGAACTGATCTCCATATCACACCGGGAGGTACTGTGCACAGAACTGATCTCCGTTTCACACCGGGAGGTAGTGTGCACTGTACTGATCTCCATATCACACCAGCAGGTACTGTGCACAGAACTGATCTCCATATCACACCAGCAGGTACTGTGCACAGAAAGGATCTCCATAGCACACCGGGAGGTAGTGTGCACTGTACTGATCTCCATATCACACCAGCAGGTACTGTGCACAGAACTGATCTCCGTATCACACCGGGAGGTACTGTGCACAGAACTGATCTCCATATCACACCGGGAGGTACCGTGCACAGAACTGATCTCCATATCACACCGGGAGGTAGTGTGCACAGAACTGATCTCCATATCACACCAGCAGGTACTGTGCACAGAACTGATCTCCATATCACACCAGCAGGTACTGAGCACAGAACTGATCTCCATATCACACCGGGAGGTACTGTGCACAGAACTGATCTCCATAGCACACCAGGAGGTAGTGTGCACTGTACTGATCTCCGTATCACACCGGGAGGTACTGTGCACAGAACTGATCTCCATATCACACCGGGAGGTAGTGTGCACTGTACTGATCTCCATAGCACACCGGGAGGTTGTGTGCACAGAACTGATCTCCATATCACACCGGGAGGTAGTGTGCACTGTACTGATCTCCATATCACACCGGGATGTGCTGTGCACAGTACTGTTCTCCGTATCACACCGGGAGGTAGTGTGCACTGTACTGATCTCCATATCACACCAGCAGGTACTGTGCACAGAACTGATCTCCATATCACACCGGGAGGTACTGTGCACAGAACTGATCTCCGTATCACACCGGGAGGTAGTGTGCACTGTACTGATCTCCATATCACACCGGGAGGTAGTGTGCACTGTACTGTTCTCCATATCACACGGGGAGGTACTGTGCACAGATCAGATCTCCATATCACATCAGCAGGTAGTGTGCACAGAACTGATCTCCATATCGCACCAGCAGGTACTGTGCACAGAACTGATCTCCATATCACACCGGGAGGTAGTGTGCACTGTACTGATCTCCGTATCACACCGGGAGGTACTGTGCACAGAACTGATCTCCATATCACACCAGCAGGTACTGTGCACAGAACTGATCTCCGTATCACACCGGGAGGTACTGTGCACAGAACTGATCTCCATATCACACCGGGAGGTACCGTGCACAGAACTGATCTCCATATCACACCGGGAGGTAGTGTGCGCAGAACTGATCTCCATATCACACCGGGAGGTAGTGTGCACTGTACTGATCTCCATATCACACCAGCAGGTACTGTGCACAGAACTGATCTCCATATCACACCGGGAGGTAGTGTGCACTGTACTGATCTCCATATCACACCGGGATGTGCTGTGCACAGTACTGATCTCCGTATCACACCGGGAGGTAGTGTGCACTGTACTGATCTCCATATCACACCGGGAGGTAGTGTGCACAGAACTGATCTCCATATCACACCAGCAGGTACTGTGCACAGAACTGATCTCCATATCACACCAGCAGGTACTGTGCACAGAACTGATCTCCATATCACACCAGCAGGTACTGAGCACAGAACTGATCTCCATATCACACCGGGAGGTAGTGTGCACTGTACTGATCTCCAAATCACACCAGCAGGTACTGAGCACAGAACTGTTCTCCATATCACACCGGGAGGTAGTGTGCACTGTACTGATCTCCATGTCACACCGGGAGGTAGTGTGCACTGTACTGATCTCCATATCACACCGGGAGGTAGTGTGCACTGTACTGATCTCCGTATCACACCGGGAGGTAGTGTGCACAGAACTGATCTCCATATCACACCTGCAGGTACTGTGCACAGAACTGATATCCATATCACACCAGCAGGTACTGAGCACAGAACTGATCTCAATATCACACCGGGAGGTAGTGTGCACAGAACTGATCTCCATATCACACCGGGAGTTACTGTGCACAGAACTGATCTCCATATCACACCGGGACGTAGTGTGCGCAGTACTGATCTCCATATCACACCAGCAGGTACTGTGCACAGAACTGATCTCCATATCACACCGGGAGGTAGTGTGTGCAGTACTGATCTCCGTATCACACCGGGAGGTAGTGTGCACAGAACTGATCTCCATATCACACCAGCAGGTACTGTGCACAGAACTGATCTCCGTATCACACCGGGAGGTAGTGTGCGCAGTACTGATCTCCATATCACACCAGCAGGTACTGTGCACAGAACTGATCTCCATATCACACCGGGAGGTAGTGTGCACTGTACTGACCTCCATATCACACCGGGATGTGCTGTGCACAGAACTGATCTCCATATCACACCAGGAGGTAGTGTGCACAGAACTGATCTCCATATCACACCGGGAGGTAGTGTGCACAGAACTGATCTGCATATCACACCAGGAGGTAGTGTGCACAGAACTGATCTCCGTATCACACCGGGAGGTACTGTGCACAGAACTGATCTCCATATCACACCGGGAGGTAGTGTGCACAGAACTGATCTCCGTATCACACCGGGAAGTACAGTGCACAGAACTGATCTCCATATCACACCGGGAGGTAGTGTGCACTGTACTGATCTCCATATCACACCGGGAGGTAGTGTGCACAGAACTGATCTCCATATCACACCGGGAGGTACTGTGCACAGAACTGATCTCCGTTTCACACCGGGAGGTAGTGTGCACTGTACTGATCTCCATATCACACCAGCAGGTACTGTGCACAGAACTGATCTCCATATCACACCAGCAGGTACTGTGCACAGAAAGGATCTCCATAGCACACCGGGAGGTAGTGTGCACTGTGCTGATCTCCATATCACACCGGGAGGTACTGTGCACAGAACTGATCTCCATATCACACCGGGAGGTAGTGTGCGCAGTACTGATCTCCATATCACACCAGCAGGTACTGTGCACAGAACTGATCTCCATATCACACCGGGAGGTAGTGTGCACTGTACTGATCTCCATATCACACCGGGAGGTACTGTGCACAGAACTGATCTCCATATCACATCAGCAGGTAGTGTGCACAGAACTGATCTCCATATCACACCAGCAGGTACTGTGCACAGAACTGATCTCCATATCACACCGGGAGGTAGTGTGCACTGTACTGATCTCCATATCACACCGGGAGGTACTGTGCACAGAACTGATCTCCATATCACACCAGCAGGTACTGTGCACAGAACTGATCTCCATATCACACCGGGAGGTAGTGTGCACTGTACTGATCTCCATATCACACGGGGAGGTACTGTGCTCAGAACTGATCTCCATATCACATCAGCAGGTAGTTTGCACAGAACTGATCTCCATATCACACCAGCAGGTACTGTGCACAGAACTGATCTCCATATCACACCGGGAGGTAGTGTGCACAGAACTGATCTCCATAGCACACCGGGAGGTTATGTGCGCAGAACTGATCTCCATATCACACCAGGAGGTAGTGTGCACAGAACTGATCTCCATATCACACCGGGAGGTAGTGTGCACTGTACTGATCTCCATATCACACCGGGATGTGCTGTGCACAGTACTGATCTCCGTATCACACCGGGAGGTAGTGTGCACTGTACTGATCTCCATATCACACCCGCAGGTACTGTGCACAGAACTGATCTCCATATCACACCAGCAGGTACTGTGCACAGAACTGATCTCCATATCACACCGGGAGGTACTGTGCACACAACTGATCTCCATATCACACCGGGAGGTAGTGTGCACTGTACTGATCTCCATATCACACCGGGAGGTAGTGTGCACTGTACTGATCTCCATATCACACCAGCAGGTACTGTGCACAGAACTGATCTCCATATCACACCGGGAGGTAGTGTGCACTGTACTGATCTCCATATCACACCAGCAGGTACTATGCACAGAACTGATCTCCATATCACACCAGGAGGTACTGTGCACAGAACTGATCTCCGTATCACACCAGGAGGTAGTGTGCACAGAACTGATCTCCATATCACACCGGGAGGTAGTGTGCACTGTACTGATCTCCACATCATTCCGGGAGGTACTGTGTGCAGAACTGATCTCCGTATCACACCGGGAGGTACTGTGCACAGAACTGATCTCTGTATCACACCGGGAGGTACTGTGCACAGAACTGACCTCCATATCACACCAGCAGTACTGTGCACAGAACTGATCTCCATATCACACCGGGACGTAGTGTGTGCAGTACTGATCTCCGTATCACACCGGGAGGTAGTGTGCACAGAACTGATCTCCAAATCACACCAGCAGGTACTGAGCACAGAACTGATCTCCATATCACACCGGGAGGTAGTGTGCACTGTACTGATCTCCATGTCACACCGGGAGGTAGTGTGCACTGTACTGATCTCCATATCACACCGGGAGGTAGTGTGCACTGTACTTATCTCCGTATCACACCGGGTGGTAGTGTGCACAGAACTGATCTCCATATCACACCAGCAGGTACTGTGCACAGAACTGATCTCCATATCACACCAGCAGGTACTGAGCACAGAACTGATCTCCATATCACACCGGGAGGTACTGTGCACAGAACTGATCTCCATAGCACACCAGGAGGTAGTGTGCACTGTACTGATCTCCGTATCACACCGGGAGGTACTGTGCACAGAACTGATCTCCATATCACACCGGGAGGTAGTGTGCACTGTACTGATCTCCATAGCACACCGGGAGGTTGTGTGCACAGAACTGATCTCCATATCACACCGGGAGGTAGTGTGCACTGTACTGATCTCCATATCACACCGGGATGTGCTGTGCACAGTACTGTTCTCCGTATCACACCGGGAGGTAGTGTGCACTGTACTGATCTCCATATCACACCAGCAGGTACTGTGCACAGAACTGATCTCCATATCACACCGGGAGGTAGTGTGCACTGTACTGTTCTCCATATCACACGGGGAGGTACTGTGCACAGAACAGATCTCCATATCACATCAGCAGGTAGTGTGCACAGAACTGATCTCCATATCGCACCAGCAGGTACTGTGCACAGAACTGATCTCCATATCACACCGGGAGGTAGTGTGCACTGTACTGATCTCCGTATCACACCGGGAGGTACTGTGCACAGAACTGATCTCCATATCACACCAGCAGGTACTGTGCACAGAACTGATCTCCGTATCACACCGGGAGGTACTGTGCACAGAACTGATCTCCATATCACACCGGGAGGTACCGTGCACAGAACTGATCTCCATATCACACCGGGAGGTAGTGTGCGCAGAACTGATCTCCATATCACACCGGGAGGTAGTGTGCACTGTACTGATCTCCATATCACACCAGCAGGTACTGTGCACAGAACTGATCTCCATATCACACCGGGAGGTAGTGTGCACTGTACTGATCTCCATATCACACCGGGATGTGCTGTGCACAGTACTGATCTCCGTATCACACCGGGAGGTAGTGTGCACTGTACTGATCTCCATATCACACCGGGAGGTAGTGTGCACAGAACTGATCTCCATATCACACCAGCAGGTACTGTGCACAGAATTGATCTCCATATCACACCAGCAGGTACTGTGCACAGAACTGATCTCCATATCACACCAGCAGGTACTGTGCACAGAACTGATCTCCATATCACACCAGCAGGTACTGAGCACAGAACTGATCTCCATATCACACCGGGAGGTAGTGTGCACTGTACTGATCTCCAAATCACACCAGCAGGTACTGAGCACAGAACTGTTCTCCATATCACACCGGGAGGTAGTGTGCACTGTACTGATCTCCATGTCACACCGGGAGGTAGTGTGCACTGTACTGATCTCCATATCACACCGGGAGGTAGTGTGCACTGTACTGATCTCCGTATCACACCGGGAGGTAGTGTGCACAGAACTGATCTCCATATCACACCTGCAGGTACTGTGCACAGAACTGATATCCATATCACACCAGCAGGTACTGAGCACAGAACTGATCTCAATATCACACCGGGAGGTAGTGTGCACAGAACTGATCTCCATATCACACCGGGAGTTACTGTGCACAGAACTGATCTCCATATCACACCGGGACGTAGTGTGCGCAGTACTGATCTCCATATCACACCAGCAGGTACTGTGCACAGAACTGATCTCCATATCACACCGGGAGGTAGTGTGTGCAGTACTGATCTCCGTATCACACCGGGAGGTAGTGTGCACAGAACTGATCTCCATATCACACCAGCAGGTACTGTGCACAGAACTGATCTCCGTATCACACCGGGAGGTAGTGTGCGCAGTACTGATCTCCATATCACACCAGCAGGTACTGTGCACAGAACTGATCTCCATATCACACCGGGAGGTAGTGTGCACTGTACTGACCTCCATATCACACCGGGATGTGCTGTGCACAGAACTGATCTCCATATCACACCAGGAGGTAGTGTGCACAGAACTGATCTCCATATCACACCGGGAGGTAGTGTGCACAGAACTGATCTGCATATCACACCAGGAGGTAGTGTGCACAGAACTGATCTCCGTATCACACCGGGAGGTACTGTGCACAGAACTGATCTCCATATCACACCGGGAGGTAGTGTGCACAGAACTGATCTCCGTATCACACCGGGAAGTACAGTGCACAGAACTGATCTCCATATCACACCGGGAGGTAGTGTGCACTGTACTGATCTCCATATCACTCCGGGAGGTAGTGTGCACAGAACTGATCTCCATATCACACCGGGAGGTACTGTGCACAGAACTGATCTCCGTTTCACACCGGGAGGTAGTGTGCACTGTACTGATCTCCATATCACACCAGCAGGTACTGTGCACAGAAAGGATCTCCATAGCACACCGGGAGGTAGTGTGCACTGTACTGATCTCCATATCACACCAGCAGGTACTGTGCACAGAACTGATCTCCGTATCACACCGGGAGGTACTGTGCACAGAACTGATCTCCATATCACACCGGGAGGTACCGTGCACAGAACTGATCTCCATATCACACCGGGAGGTAGTGTGCACAGAACTGATCTCCATATCACACCAGCAGGTACTGTGCACAGAACTGATCTCCATATCACACCAGCAGGTACTGAGCACAGAACTGATCTCCATATCACACCGGGAGGTACTGTGCACAGAACTGATCTCCATAGCACACCAGGAGGTAGTGTGCACTGTACTGATCTCCGTATCACACCGGGAGGTACTGTGCACAGAACTGATCTCCATATCACACCGGGAGGTAGTGTGCACTGTACTGATCTCCATAGCACACCGGGAGGTTGTGTGCACAGAACTGATCTCCATATCACACCGGGAGGTAGTGTGCACTGTACTGATCTCCATATCACACCGGGATGTGCTGTGCACAGTACTGTTCTCCGTATCACACCGGGAGGTAGTGTGCACTGTACTGATCTCCATATCACACCAGCAGGTACTGTGCACAGAACTGATCTCCATATCACACCGGGAGGTACTGTGCACAGAACTGATCTCCGTATCACACCGGGAGGTAGTGTGCACTGTACTGATCTCCATATCACACCGGGAGGTAGTGTGCACTGTACTGTTCTCCATATCACACGGGGAGGTACTGTGCACAGATCAGATCTCCATATCACATCAGCAGGTAGTGTGCACAGAACTGATCTCCATATCGCACCAGCAGGTACTGTGCACAGAACTGATCTCCATATCACACCGGGAGGTAGTGTGCACTGTACTGATCTCCGTATCACACCGGGAGGTACTGTGCACAGAACTGATCTCCATATCACACCAGCAGGTACTGTGCACAGAACTGATCTCCGTATCACACCGGGAGGTACTGTGCACAGAACTGATCTCCATATCACACCGGGAGGTACCGTGCACAGAACTGATCTCCATATCACACCGGGAGGTAGTGTGCGCAGAACTGATCTCCATATCACACCAGCAGGTACTGTGCACAGAACTGATCTCCGTATCACACCGGGAGGTAGTGTGCGCAGTACTGATCTCCATATCACACCAGCAGGTACTGTGCACAGAACTGATCTCCATATCACACCGGGAGGTAGTGTGCACTGTACTGACCTCCATATCACACCGGGATGTGCTGTGCACAGAACTGATCTCCATATCACACCAGGAGGTAGTGTGCACAGAACTGATCTCCATATCACACCGGGAGGTAGTGTGCACAGAACTGATCTGCATATCACACCAGGAGGTAGTGTGCACAGAACTGATCTCCGTATCACACCGGGAGGTACTGTGCACAGAACTGATCTCCATATCACACCGGGAGGTAGTGTGCACAGAACTGATCTCCGTATCACACCGGGAAGTACAGTGCACAGAACTGATCTCCATATCACACCGGGAGGTAGTGTGCACTGTACTGATCTCCATATCACTCCGGGAGGTAGTGTGCACAGAACTGATCTCCATATCACACCGGGAGGTACTGTGCACAGAACTGATCTCCGTTTCACACCGGGAGGTAGTGTGCACTGTACTGATCTCCATATCACACCAGCAGGTACTGTGCACAGAAAGGATCTCCATAGCACACCGGGAGGTAGTGTGCACTGTACTGATCTCCATATCACACCAGCAGGTACTGTGCACAGAACTGATCTCCGTATCACACCGGGAGGTACTGTGCACAGAACTGATCTCCATATCACACCGGGAGGTACCGTGCACAGAACTGATCTCCATATCACACCGGGAGGTAGTGTGCACAGAACTGATCTCCATATCACACCAGCAGGTACTGTGCACAGAACTGATCTCCATATCACACCAGCAGGTACTGAGCACAGAACTGATCTCCATATCACACCGGGAGGTACTGTGCACAGAACTGATCTCCATAGCACACCAGGAGGTAGTGTGCACTGTACTGATCTCCGTATCACACCGGGAGGTACTGTGCACAGAACTGATCTCCATATCACACCGGGAGGTAGTGTGCACTGTACTGATCTCCATAGCACACCGGGAGGTTGTGTGCACAGAACTGATCTCCATATCACACCGGGAGGTAGTGTGCACTGTACTGATCTCCATATCACACCGGGATGTGCTGTGCACAGTACTGTTCTCCGTATCACACCGGGAGGTAGTGTGCACTGTACTGATCTCCATATCACACCAGCAGGTACTGTGCACAGAACTGATCTCCATATCACACCGGGAGGTACTGTGCACAGAACTGATCTCCGTATCACACCGGGAGGTAGTGTGCACTGTACTGATCTCCATATCACACCGGGAGGTAGTGTGCACTGTACTGTTCTCCATATCACACGGGGAGGTACTGTGCACAGATCAGATCTCCATATCACATCAGCAGGTAGTGTGCACAGAACTGATCTCCATATCGCACCAGCAGGTACTGTGCACAGAACTGATCTCCATATCACACCGGGAGGTAGTGTGCACTGTACTGATCTCCGTATCACACCGGGAGGTACTGTGCACAGAACTGATCTCCATATCACACCAGCAGGTACTGTGCACAGAACTGATCTCCGTATCACACCGGGAGGTACTGTGCACAGAACTGATCTCCATATCACACCGGGAGGTACCGTGCACAGAACTGATCTCCATATCACACCGGGAGGTAGTGTGCGCAGAACTGATCTCCATATCACACCGGGAGGTAGTGTGCACTGTACTGATCTCCATATCACACCAGCAGGTACTGTGCACAGAACTGATCTCCATATCACACCGGGAGGTAGTGTGCACTGTACTGATCTCCATATCACACCGGGATGTGCTGTGCACAGTACTGATCTCCGTATCACACCGGGAGGTAGTGTGCACTGTACTGATCTCCATATCACACCGGGAGGTAGTGTGCACAGAACTGATCTCCATATCACACCAGCAGGTACTGTGCACAGAACTGATCTCCATATCACACCAGCAGGTACTGTGCACAGAACTGATCTCCATATCACACCAGCAGGTACTGAGCACAGAACTGATCTCCATATCACACCGGGAGGTAGTGTGCACTGTACTGATCTCCAAATCACACCAGCAGGTACTGAGCACAGAACTGTTCTCCATATCACACCGGGAGGTAGTGTGCACTGTACTGATCTCCATGTCACACCGGGAGGTAGTGTGCACTGTACTGATCTCCATATCACACCGGGAGGTAGTGTGCACTGTACTGATCTCCGTATCACACCGGGAGGTAGTGTGCACAGAACTGATCTCCATATCACACCTGCAGGTACTGTGCACAGAACTGATATCCATATCACACCAGCAGGTACTGAGCACAGAACTGATCTCAATATCACACCGGGAGGTAGTGTGCACAGAACTGATCTCCATATCACACCGGGAGTTACTGTGCACAGAACTGATCTCCATATCACACCGGGACGTAGTGTGCGCAGTACTGATCTCCATATCACACCAGCAGGTACTGTGCACAGAACTGATCTCCATATCACACCGGGAGGTAGTGTGTGCAGTACTGATCTCCGTATCACACCGGGAGGTAGTGTGCACAGAACTGATCTCCATATCACACCAGCAGGTACTGTGCACAGAACTGATCTCCGTATCACACCGGGAGGTAGTGTGCGCAGTACTGATCTCCATATCACACCAGCAGGTACTGTGCACAGAACTGATCTCCATATCACACCGGGAGGTAGTGTGCACTGTACTGACCTCCATATCACACCGGGATGTGCTGTGCACAGAACTGATCTCCATATCACACCAGGAGGTAGTGTGCACAGAACTGATCTCCATATCACACCGGGAGGTAGTGTGCACAGAACTGATCTGCATATCACACCAGGAGGTAGTGTGCACAGAACTGATCTCCGTATCACACCGGGAGGTACTGTGCACAGAACTGATCTCCATATCACACCGGGAGGTAGTGTGCACAGAACTGATCTCCGTATCACACCGGGAAGTACAGTGCACAGAACTGATCTCCATATCACACCGGGAGGTAGTGTGCACTGTACTGATCTCCATATCACACCGGGAGGTAGTGTGCACAGAACTGATCTCCATATCACACCGGGAGGTACTGTGCACAGAACTGATCTCCGTTTCACACCGGGAGGTAGTGTGCACTGTACTGATCTCCATATCACACCAGCAGGTACTGTGCACAGAACTGATCTCCATATCACACCAGCAGGTACTGTGCACAGAAAGGATCTCCATAGCACACCGGGAGGTAGTGTGCACTGTGCTGATCTCCATATCACACCGGGAGGTACTGTGCACAGAACTGATCTCCATATCACACCGGGAGGTAGTGTGCGCAGTACTGATCTCCATATCACACCAGCAGGTACTGTGCACAGAACTGATCTCCATATCACACCGGGAGGTAGTGTGCACTGTACTGATCTCCATATCACACCGGGAGGTACTGTGCACAGAACTGATCTCCATATCACATCAGCAGGTAGTGTGCACAGAACTGATCTCCATATCACACCAGCAGGTACTGTGCACAGAACTGATCTCCATATCACACCGGGAGGTAGTGTGCACTGTACTGATCTCCATATCACACCGGGAGGTACTGTGCACAGAACTGATCTCCATATCACACCAGCAGGTACTGTGCACAGAACTGATCTCCATATCACACCGGGAGGTAGTGTGCACTGTACTGATCTCCATATCACACGGGGAGGTACTGTGCTCAGAACTGATCTCCATATCACATCAGCAGGTAGTTTGCACAGAACTGATCTCCATATCACACCAGCAGGTACTGTGCACAGAACTGATCTCCATATCACACCGGGAGGTAGTGTGCACTGTACTGATCTCCGTATCACACCGGGAGGTACTGTGCACAGAACTGATCTCCATATCACATCAGCAGGTAGTGTGCACAGAACTGATCTCCATATCACACCAGCAGGTACTGTGCACAGAACTGATCTCCGTATCACACCGGGAGGTACTGTGCACAGAACTGATCTCCATATCACACCGGGAGGTACCGTGCACAGAACTGATCTCCATATCACACCGGGAGGTAGTGTGCGCAGAACTGATCTCCATATCACACCGGGAGGTAGTGTGCACTGTACTGATCTCCATATCACACCAGCAGGTACTGTGCACAGAACTGATCTCCATATCACACCGGGAGGTAGTGTGCACTGTACTGATCTCCATATCACACCGGGATGTGCTGTGCACAGTACTGATCTCCGTATCACACCGGGAGGTATTGTGCACTGTACTGATCTCCATATCACACGGGGAGGTAGTGTGCACAGAACTGATCTCCATATCACACCAGCAGGTACTGTGCACAGAATTGATCTCCATATCACACCAGCAGGTACTGTGCACAGAACTGATCTCCATATCACACCAGCAGGTACTGTGCACAGAACTGATCTCCATATCACACCAGCAGGTACTGAGCACAGAACTGATCTCCATATCACACCGGGAGGTAGTGTGCACTGTACTGATCTCCAAATCACACCAGCAGGTACTGAGCGCAGAACTGATCTCCATATCACACCGGGAGGTAGTGTGCACTGTACTGATCTCCATGTCACACCGGGAGGTAGTGTGCACTGTACTGATCTCCATATCACACCGGGAGGTAGTGTGCGCAGTACTGATCTCCATATCACACCAGCAGGTACTGTGCACAGAACTGATCTCCATATCACACCGGGAGGTAGTGTGCACTGTACTGATCTCCATATCACACCGGGAGGTACTGTGCACAGAACTGATCTCCATATCACATCAGCAGGTAGTGTGCACAGAACTGATCTCCATATCACACCAGCAGGTACTGTGCACAGAACTGATCTCCATATCACACCAGCAGGTACTGAGCACAGAACTGATCTCCATATCACACCGGGACGTAGTGTGCACAGAACTGATCTCCATATCACACCGGGAGTTACTGTGCACAGAACTGATCTCCATAGCACACCGGGAGGTAGTGTGCACTGTACTGATCTCCATAGCACACCGGGAGGTTGTGTGCACAGAACTGATCTCCATATCACACCGGGAGGTAGTGTGCACTGTACTGATCTCCATATCACACCGGGATGTGATGTGCACAGTACTGTTCTCCGTATCACACCGGGAGGTAGTGTGCACTGTACTGATCTCCATATCACACCAGCAGGTACTGTGCACAGAACTGATCTCCATATCACACCGGGAGGTACTGTGCACAGAACTGATCTCCGTATCACACCGGGAGGTAGTGTGCACTGTACTGATCTCCATATCACACCGGGAGGTAGTGTGCACATTACTGATCTCCGTATCACACCGGGAGGTACTGTGCACAGAACTGATCTCCATATCACACCAGCAGGTACTGTGCACAGAACTGATCTCCATATCACACCAGCAGGTACTGAGCACAGAACTGATCTCCATATCACACCGGGACGTAGTGTGCACAGAACTGATCTCCATAGCACACCGGGAGGTATTGTGCACTGTACTGATCTCCATAGCACACCGGGAGGTTGTGTGCACAGAACTGATCTCCATATCACACCGGGAGGTAGTGTGCACTGTACTGATCTCCATATCACACCGGGATGTGCTGTTCACAGTACTGTTCTCCGTATCACACCGGGAGGTAGTGTGCACTGTACTGATCTCCATATCACACCAGCAGGTACTGTGCACAGAACTGATCTCCATATCACACCGGGAGGTACTGTGCACAGAACTGATCTCCGTATCACACCGGGAGGTAGTGTGCACTGTACTGATCTCCATATCACACCGGGAGGTAGTGTGCACATTACTGATCTCCGTATCACACCGGGAGGTACTGTGCACAGAACTGATCTCCATATCACACCGGGAGGTAGTGTGCACAGAACTGATCTCCATATCACACCTGCAGGTACTGTGCACAGAACTGATCTCCGTAGCACACCGGGAGGTAGTGTGCATAGAACTGATCTCCATATCACACCGGGAGGTACCGTGCACAGAACTGATCTCCATATCACACCGGGAGGTAGTGTGCGCAGAACTGATCTCCATATCACACCAGCAGGTACTGTGCACAGAACTCATCTCCATATCACACCGGGAGGTAGTGTGCACTGTACTGATCTTCATATCACACCGGGATGTGCTGTGCACAGTACTGATCTCCGTATCACACCGGGAGGTAGTGTGCACTGTACTGATCTCCGTATCACACCGGGAGGTAGTGTGCACTGTACTGATCTCCATATCACACCAGCAGGTACTGTGCACAGAACTGAACTCCATAGCACACCGGGAGGTAGTGTGCACTGTACTGATCTCCATATCACACCGGGATGTGCTGTGCACAGTACTGATATCCGTATCACACCGGGAGGTAGTGTGCACTGTACTGATCTCCGTATCACACCGGGAGGTACTGTGCACAGAACTGATCTCCATATCACACCAGCAGGTACTGTGCACAGAACTGATCTCCATAGCACACCGGGAGGTAGTGTGCACTGTACTGATCTCCGTATCACACCGGGAGGTACTGTGCACAGAACTGATCTCCATATCACACCGGGAGGTAGTGTGCGCAGTACTGATCTCCATATCACACCAGCAGGTACTGTGCACAGAACTGATCTCCATATCACACCGGGAGGTAGTGTGCACTGTACTGATCTCCATATCACACCGGGAGGTACTGTGCACAGAACTGATCTCCATATCACATCAGCAGGTAGTGTGCACAGAACTGATCTCCATATCACACCAGCAGGTACTGTGCACAGAACTGACCTCCATATCACACCGGGAGGTAGTGTGCACTGTACTGATCTCCATATCACACCGGGAGGTACTGTGCACAGAACTGATCTCCATATCACACCAGCAGGTACTGTGCACAGAACTGATCTCCATATCACACCGGGAGGTAGTGTGCACTGTACTGATCTCCATATCACACCGGGAGGTACTGTGCACAGAACTGATCTCGATATCACATCAGCAGGTAGTGTGCACAGAACTGATCTCCATATCACACCAGCAGGTACTGTGCACAGAACTGATCTCAATATCACACCGGGAGGTAGTGTGCACTGTACTGATCTCCGTATCACACCGGGAGGTACTGTGCACAGAACTGATCTCCATATCACACCAGCAGGTACTGTGCACAGAACTGATCTCCGTATCACACCGGGAGGTACTGTACACAGAACTGATCTCCATATCACACGGGGAGGTACCGTGCACAGAACTGATCTCCATATCACACCGGGAGGTAGTGTGCGCAGAACTGATCTCCATATCACACCGGGAGGTAGTGTGCACTGTACTGATCTCCATATCACACCAGCAGGTACTGTGCACAGAACTGATCTCCATATCACACCGGGAGGTAGTGTGCACTGTACTGATCTCCATATCACACCGGGATTTGCTGTGCACAGTACTGATCTCCGTATCACACCGGGAGGTACTGTGCACAGAACTGATCTCCATATCACACCGGGAGGTAGTGTGCACTGTACTGATCTCCATATCACACCGGGATGTGCTGTGCACAGTACTGATCTCCGTATCACACCGGGTGGTAGTGTGCACTGTACTGATCTCCATATCACACCGGGAGGTAGTGTGCACAGAACTGATCTCCATATCACACCAGCAGGTACTGTGCACAGAATTGATCTCCATATCACACCAGCAGGTACTGTGCACAGAACTGATCTCCATATCACACCAGCAGGTACTGTGCACAGAACTGATCTCCATATCACACCAGCAGGTACTGAGCACAGAACTGATCTCCATATCACACCGGGAGGTAGTGTGCACTGTACTGATCTCCATATCACACCAGCAGGTACTGTGCACAGAACTGATCTCCATATCACACCGGGAGGTCGTGTGCACTGTACTGATCTCCATAGCACACCGGGAGGTTGTGTGCACAGAACTGATCTCCATATCACACTGGGAGGTAGTGTGCACTGTACTGATCTCCATATCACACCGGGATGTGCTGTGCACAGTACTGATCTCCGTATCACACCGGGAGGTAGTGTGCACTGTACTGATCTCCATATCACACCAGCAGGTACTGTGCACAGAACTGATCTCCATATCACACCGGGAGGTACTGTGCACAGAACTGATCTCCATATCACACCGGGTGGTACTGTGCACAGAACTGATCTCCATATCACACCGGGAGGTAGTATGCACTGTACTGATCTCCATATCACACCAGCAGGTACTGTGCACAGAACTGATCTCCATATCACACCAGGAGGTAGTGTGCACAGAACTGATCTCCATATCACACCGGGAGGTAGTGTGCACTGTACTGATCTCCATATCACACCGGGAGGTACTGTGCGCAGAACTGATCTCCGTATCACACCGGGAGGTACTGTGCACAGAACTGATCTCCATATCACATCAGCAGGTACTGTGCACAGAACTGATCTCCGTATCACACCGGGAGGTAGTGTGCACAGAACTGATCTCCATATCACACCGGGAGGTAGTGTGCACTGTACTGATCTCCATATCACACCGGGAGGTACTGTGCACAGAACTGATCTCCGTATCACACCAGCAGTACTGTGCACAGAACTGATCTCCGTATCACACCGGGAGGTAGAGTGCACTGTACTAATCTCCATGTCACACCAGCAGGTACTGTGCACAGAACTGATCTCCATATCACACCGGGAGGTAGTGTGCACAGAACTGATCTCCGTATCACACCGGGAGGTACTGTGCACCGAACTGATCTCCATATCACACCGGGAGGTAGTATGCACTGTACTGATCTCCATATCACACCAGCAGGTAGTGTGCACAGAACTGATCTCCATATCACACCAGGAGTTAGTGTGCACAGAACTGAACTCCATAGCACACCGGGAGGTAGTGTGCACTGTACTGATCTCCATATCACACCGGGATGTGCTGTGCACAGTACTGATATCCGTATCACACCGGGAGGTAGTGTGCACTGTACTGATCTCCGTATCACACCGGGAGGTACTGTGCACAGAACTGATCTCCATATCACACCAGCAGGTACTGTGCACAGAACTGATCTCCATAGCACACCGGGAGGTAGTGTGCACTGTACTGATCTCCGTATCACACCGGGAGGTACTGTGCACAGAACTGATCTCCATATCACACCGGGAGGTAGTGTGCGCAGTACTGATCTCCATATCACACCAGCAGGGACTGTGCACAGAACTGATCTCCATATCACACCGGGAGGTAGTGTGCACTGTACTGATCTCCATATCACACCGGGAGGTACTGTGCACAGAACTGATCTCCATATCACATCAGCAGGTAGTGTGCACAGAACTGATCTCCATATCACACCAGCAGGTACTGTGCACAGAACTGACCTCCATATCACACCGGGAGGTAGTGTGCACTGTACTGATCTCCATATCACACCGGGAGGTACTGTGCACAGAACTGATCTCCATATCACACCAGCAGGTACTGTGCACAGAACTGATCTCCATATCACACCGGGAGGTAGTGTGCACTGTACTGATCTCCATATCACACCGGGAGGTACTGTGCACAGAACTGATCTCGATATCACATCAGCAGGTAGTGTGCACAGAACTGATCTCCATATCACACCAGCAGGTACTGTGCACAGAACTGATCTCAATATCACACCGGGAGGTAGTGTGCACTGTACTGATCTCCGTATCACACCGGGAGGTACTGTGCACAGAACTGATCTCCATATCACACCAGCAGGTACTGTGCACAGAACTGATCTCCGTATCACACCGGGAGGTACTGTACACAGAACTGATCTCCATATCACACGGGGAGGTACCGTGCACAGAACTGATCTCCATATCACACCGGGAGGTAGTGTGCGCAGAACTGATCTCCATATCACACCGGGAGGTAGTGTGCACTGTACTGATCTCCATATCACACCAGCAGGTACTGTGCACAGAACTGATCTCCATATCACACCGGGAGGTAGTGTGCACTGTACTGATCTCCATATCACACCGGGATGTGCTGTGCACAGTACTGATCTCCGTATCACACCGGGAGGTACTGTGCACAGAACTGATCTCCATATCACACCGGGAGGTAGTGTGCACTGTACTGATCTCCATATCACACCGGGATGTGCTGTGCACAGTACTGATCTCCGTATCACACCGGGAGGTAGTGTGCACTGTACTGATCTCCATATCACACCGGGAGGTAGTGTGCACAGAACTGATCTCCATATCACACCAGCAGGTACTGTGCACAGAATTGATCTCCATATCACACCAGCAGGTACTGTGCACAGAACTGATCTCCATATCACACCAGCAGGTACTGTGCACAGAACTGATCTCCATATCACACCAGCAGGTACTGAGCACAGAACTGATCTCCATATCACACCGGGAGGTAGTGTGCACTGTACTGATCTCCATATCACACCAGCAGGTACTGTGCACAGAACTGATCTCCATATCACACCGGGAGGTCGTGTGCACTGTACTGATCTCCATAGCACACCGGGAGGTTGTGTGCACAGAACTGATCTCCATATCACACTGGGAGGTAGTGTGCACTGTACTGATCTCCATATCACACCGGGATGTGCTGTGCACAGTACTGATCTCCGTATCACACCGGGAGGTAGTGTGCACTGTACTGATCTCCATATCACACCAGCAGGTACTGTGCACAGAACTGATCTCCATATCACACCGGGAGGTACTGTGCACAGAACTGATCTCCATATCACACCGGGTGGTACTGTGCACAGAACTGATCTCCATATCACACCGGGAGGTAGTATGCACTGTACTGATCTCCATATCACACCAGCAGGTACTGTGCACAGAACTGATCTCCATATCACACCAGGAGGTAGTGTGCACAGAACTGATCTCCATATCACACCGGGAGGTAGTGTGCACTGTACTGATCTCCATATCACACCGGGAGGTACTGTGCGCAGAACTGATCTCCGTATCACACCGGGAGGTACTGTGCACAGAACTGATCTCCATATCACATCAGCAGGTACTGTGCACAGAACTGATCTCCGTATCACACCGGGAGGTAGTGTGCACAGAACTGATCTCCATATCACACCGGGAGGTAGTGTGCACTGTACTGATCTCCATATCACACCGGGAGGTACTGTGCACAGAACTGATCTCCGTATCACACCAGCAGTACTGTGCACAGAACTGATCTCCGTATCACACCGGGAGGTAGAGTGCACTGTACTAATCTCCATGTCACACCAGCAGGTACTGTGCACAGAACTGATCTCCATATCACACCGGGAGGTAGTGTGCACAGAACTGATCTCCGTATCACACCGGGAGGTACTGTGCACCGAACTGATCTCCATATCACACCGGGAGGTAGTATGCACTGTACTGATCTCCATATCACACCAGCAGGTAGTGTGCACAGAACTGATCTCCATATCACACCAGGAGTTAGTGTGCACAGAACTGATCTCCATATCACACCGGGAGGTAGTGTGCACTGTACTGATCTCCATATCACACCGGGAGGTACTGTGCGCAGAACTGATCTCCGTATCACTCCGGGAGGTACTGTGCACAGAACTGATCTCCATATCACATCAGCAGGTACTGTGCACAGAACTGATCTCCGTATCACACCGGGAGGTAGTGTGCACAGAACTGATCTCCATAGCACACCGGGAGGTAGTGTGCACTGTACTGATCTCCATATCACACCGGGAGGTACTGTGCACAGAACTGATCTCCGTATCACACCAGCAGTACTGTGCACAGAACTGATCTCCATATCACACCGGGAGGTAGAGTGCACTGTACTGATCTCCATATCACACCAGCAGGTACTGTGCACAGAACTGATCTCCATATCACACCGGGAGGTACTGTGCACAGAACTGATCTCCATATCACACCGGGAGGTACCGTGCACAGAACTGATCTCCATATCACACCGGGAGGTAGTGTGCGCAGAACTGATCTCCATATCACACCGGGAGGTTGTGTGCGCAGAACTGATCTCCATATCACACCGGGAGGTAGTGTGCACTGTACTGATCTCCATATCACACCAGCAGGTACAGTGCACAGAACTGATCTCCATATCACACCGGGAGGTAGTGTGCACTGTACTGATCTCCATAACACACCGGGATGTGCTGTGCACAGTACTGATCTCCGTATCACACCGGGAGGTACTGTGCACAGAACTGATCTCAATATCACACCGGGAGGTAGTGTGCACTGTACTGATCTCCATATCACACCGGGATGTGCTGTGCACAGAACTGATCTCCATATCACACCGGGAGGTAGTGTGCACTGTACTGATCTCCATATCACACCGGGAGGTAGTGTGCACTGTACTGATCTCCATATCACACCCGCAGGTACTGTGCACAGAACTGATCTCCATATCACACCAGCAGGTACTGTGCACAGAACTGATCTCCATATCACACCGGGAGGTACTGTGCACAGAACTGATCTCCATATCACACCGGGAGGTACTGTGCACAGAACTGATCTCCATAGCACACCAGGAGGTAGTGTGCACTGTACTGATCTCCGTATCACACCGGGAGGTACTGTGCACAGAACTGATCTCCATATCACACCGGGAGGTAGTGTGCACTGTACTGATCTCCATAGCACACCGGGAGGTTGTGTGCACAGAACTGATCTCCATATCACACCGGGAGGTAGTGTGCACTGTACTGATCTCCATATCACACCGGGATGTGCTGTGCACAGTACTGTTCTCCGTATCACACCGGGAGGTAGTGTGCACTGTACTGATCTCCATATCACACCAGCAGGTACTGTGCACAGAACTGATCTCCATATCACACCGGGAGGTACTGTGCACAGAACTGATCTCCGTATCACACCGGGAGGTAGTGTGCACTGTACTGATCTCCATATCACACCGGGAGGTAGTGTGCACAGAACTGATCTCCATATCACACCAGCAGGTACTGTGCACAGAATTGATCTCCATATCACACCAGCAGGTACTGTGCACAGAACTGATCTCCATATCACACCAGCAGGTACTGTGCACAGAACTGATCTCCATATCACACCAGCAGGTACTGAGCACAGAACTGATCTCCATATCACACCGGGAGGTAGTGTGCACTGTACTGATCTCCAAATCACACCAGCAGGTACTGTGCACAGAACTGATCTCCATATCACACCGGGAGGTAGTGTGCACTGTACTGATCTCCATATCACACCGGGAGGTACTGTGCACAGAACTGATCTCCGTATCACACCAGCAGTACTGTGCACAGAACTGATCTCCGTATCACACCGGGAGGTAGAGTGCACTGTACTGATCTCCATATCACACCAGCAGGTACTGTGCACAGAACTGATCTCCATATCACACCGGGAGGTACTGTGCACAGAACTGATCTCCATATCACACCGGGAGGTACCGTGCACAGAACTGATCTCCATATCACACCGGGAGGTAGTGTGCGCAGAACTGATCTCCATATCACACCGGGAGGTTGTGTGCGCAGAACTGATCTCCATATCACACCGGGAGGTAGTGTGCACTGTACTGATCTCCATATCACACCAGCAGGTACTGTGCACAGAACTGATCTCCATATCACACCGGGAGGTAGTGTGCACTGTACTGATTTCCATATCACACCGGGATGTGCTGTGCACAGTACTGATCTCCGTATCACACCGGGAGGTACTGTGCACAGAACTGATCTCCATATCACACCGGGAGGTAGTGTGCACTGTACTGATCTCCATATCACACCGGGATGTGCTGTGCACAGAACTGATCTCCATATCACACCAGGAGGTAGTGTGCACTGTACTGATCTCCATATCACACCGGGAGGTAGTGTGCACTGTACTGATCTCCATATCACACCCGCAGGTACTGTGCACAGAACTGATCTCCATATCACACCAGCAGGTACTGTGCACAGAACTGATCTCCACATCACACCGGGAGGTACTGTGCACAGAACTGATCTCCATATCAAACCGGGAGGTACTGTGCACAGAACTGATCTCCATAGCACACCGGGAGGTAGTGTGCACTGTACTGATCTCCGTATCACACCGGGAGGTACTGTGCACAGAACTGATCTCCATATCACACCGGGAGGTAGTGTGCGCAGTACTGATCTCCATATCACACCAGCAGGTACTGTGCACAGAACTGATCTCCATATCACACCGGGAGGTAGTGTGCACTGTACTGATCTCCATATCACACCGGGAGGTACTGTGCACAGAACTGATCTCCATATCACATCAGCAGGTAGTGTGCACAGAACTGATCTCCATATCACACCAGCAGGTACTGTGCACAGAACTGATCTCCATATCACACCGGGAGGTAGTGTGCACTGTACTGATCTCCATATCACACCGGGAGGTACTGTGCACAGAACTGATCTCCATATCACACCAGCAGGTACTGTGCACAGAACTGATCTCCATATCACACCGGGAGGTACTGTGCACTGTACTGATCTCCATATCACACCGGGAGGTACTGTGCACAGAACTGATCTCCATATCACATCAGCAGGTAGTGTGCACAGAACTGATCTCCATGTCACACCAGCAGGTACTGTGCACAGAACTGATCTCAATATCACACCGGGAGGTAGTGTGCACTGTACTGATCTCCGTATCACACCGGGAGGTACTGTGCACAGAACTGATCTCCATATCACACCAGCAGGTACTGAGCACAGAACTGATCTCCGTATCACACCGGGAGGTACTGTACTCAGAACTGATCTCCATATCACACCGGGAGGTACCGTGCACAGAACTGATCTCCATATCACACCGGGAGGTAGTGTGCACTGTACTGATCTCCATATCACACCGGGAGGTACTGTGCACAGAACTGATCTCGATATCACATCAGCAGGTAGTGTGCACAGAACTGATCTCCATATCACACCAGCAGGTACTGTGCACTGTACTGATCTCCATATCACACCGGGATGTGCTGTGCACAGTACTGATCTCCGTATCACACCGGGAGGTACTGTGCACAGAACTGATCTCCATATCACACCGGGAGGTAGTGTGCACTGTACTGATCTCCATATCACACCGGGATGTGCTGTGCACAGTACTGATCTCCGTATCACACCGGGAGGTAGTGTGCACTGTACTGATCTCCATATCACACCGGGAGGTAGTGTGCACAGAACTGATCTCCATATCACACCAGCAGGTACTGTGCACAGAATTGATCTCCATATCACACCAGCAGGTACTGTGCACAGAACTGATCTCCATATCACACCAGCAGGTACTGTGCACAGAACTGATCTCCATATCACACCAGCAGGTACTGAGCACAGAACTGATCTCCATATCACACCGGGAGCTAGTGTGCACTGTACTGATCTCCATATCACACCAGCAGGTACTGTGCACAGAACTGATCTCCATATCACACCGGGAGGTAGTGTGCACTGTACTGATCTCCATGTCACACCGGGAGGTAGTGTGCACTGTACTGATCTCCATATCACACCAGCAGGTACTGAGCACAGAACTGATCTCCATATCACACCAGCAGGTACTGTGCACAGAACTGATCTCCATATCACACCAGCAGGTACTGTGCACAGAACTGATCTCCATATCACACCAGCAGGTACTGTGCACAGAACTGATCTCCATATCACACCAGCAGGTACTGTGCACTGTACTGATCTCCATAACACACCGGGAGGTAGTGTGCACAGAACTGATCTCCATATCACACCGGGAGGTACTGTGCACAGAACTGATCTCCATATCACACCGGGAGGTCGTGTGCACTGTACTGATCTCCATATCACACCGGGAGGTTGTGTGCACAGAACTGATCTCCATATCACACCGGGAGGTAGTGTGCACTGTACTGATCTCCATATCACACCGGGATGTGCTGTGCACAGCACTGATCTCCGTATCACACCGGGAGGTAGTGTGCACTGTACTGATCTCCATATCACACCAGCAGGTACTGTGCACAGAACTGATCTCCATATCACACCGGGAGGTACTGTGCACAGAACTGATCTCCATATCACACCGGGAGGTACTGTGCACAGAACTGATCTCCATATCACACCGGGAGGTAGTATGCACTGTACTGATCTCCATATCACACCAGCAGGTACTGTGTACAGAACTGATCTCCATATCACACCAGGAGGTAGTGTGCACAGAACTGATCTCCATATCACACCGGGAGGTAGTGTGCACTGTACTGATCTCCATATCACACCGAGAGGTACTGTGCGCAGAACTGATCTCCGTATCACACCGGGAGGTACTGTGCACAGAACTGATCTCCATATCACATCAGCAGGTACTGTGCACAGAACTGATCTCCGTATCACACCGGGAGGTAGTGTGCACAGAACTGATCTCCATATCACACCGGGAGGTAGTGTGCACTGTACTGATCTCCATATCACACCGGGAGGTACTGTGCACAGAACTGATCTCCGTATCACACCAGCAGTACTGTGCACAGAACTGATCTCCGTATCACACCGGGAGGTAGAGTGCACTGTACTAATCTCCATGTCACACCAGCAGGTACTGTGCACAGAACTGATCTCCATATCACACCGGGAGGTAGTGTGCACAGAACTGATCTCCGTATCACACCGGGAGGTACTGTGCACCGAACTGATCTCCATATCACACCGGGAGGTAGTATGCACTGTACTGATCTCCATATCACACCAGCAGGTAGTGTGCACAGAACTGATCTCCATATCACACCAGGAGTTAGTGTGCACAGAACTGATCTCCATATCACACCGGGAGGTAGTGTGCACTGTACTGATCTCCATATCACACCGGGAGGTACTGTGCGCAGAACTGATCTCCGTATCACACCGGGAGGTACCGTGCACAGAACTGATCTCCATATCACACCGGGAATTAGTGTGCGCAGAACTGATATCCATATCACACCAGCAGGTACTGTGCACAGAACTCATCTCCATATCACACCGGGAGGTAGTGTGCACTGTACTGATCTTCATATCACACCGGGATGTGCTGTGCACAGTACTGATCTCCGTATCACACCGGGAGGTAGTGTGCACTGTACTGATCTCCGTATCACACCGGGAGGTAGTGTGCACTGTACTGATCTCCATATCACACCAGCAGGTACTGTGCACAGAACTGAACTCCATAGCACACCGGGAGGTAGTGTGCACTGTACTGATCTCCATATCACACCGGGATGTGCTGTGCACAGTACTGATATCCGTATCACACCGGGAGGTAATGTGCACTGTACTGATCTCCGTATCACACCGGGAGGTACTGTGCACAGAACTGATCTCCATATCACACCAGCAGGTACTGTGCACAGAACTGATCTCCATAGCACACCGGGAGGTAGTGTGCACTGTACTGATCTCCGTATCACACCGGGAGGTACTGTGCACAGAACTGATCTCCATATCACACCGGGAGGTAGTGTGCGCAGTACTGATCTCCATATCACACCAGCAGGTACTGTGCACAGAACTGATCTCCATATCACACCGGGAGGTAGTGTGCACTGTACTGATCTCCATATCACACCGGGAGGTACTGTGCACAGAACTGATCTCCATATCACATCAGCAGGTAGTGTGCACAGAACTGATCTCCATATCACACCAGCAGGTACTGTGCACAGAACTGACCTCCATATCACACCGGGAGGTAGTGTGCACTGTACTGATCTCCATATCACACCGGGAGGTACTGTGCACAGAACTGATCTCCATATCACACCAGCAGGTACTGTGCACAGAACTGATCTCCATATCACACCGGGAGGTAGTGTGCACTGTACTGATCTCCATATCACACCGGGAGGTACTGTGCACAGAACTGATCTCGATATCACATCAGCAGGTAGTGTGCACAGAACTGATCTCCATATCACACCAGCAGGTACTGTGCACAGAACTGATCTCAATATCACACCGGGAGGTAGTGTGCACTGTACTGATCTCCGTATCACACCGGGAGGTACTGTGCACAGAACTGATCTCCATATCACACCAGCAGGTACTGTGCACAGAACTGATCTCCGTATCACACCGGGAGGTACTGTACACAGAACTGATCTCCATATCACACGGGGAGGTACCGTGCACAGAACTGATCTCCATATCACACCGGGAGGTAGTGTGCGCAGAACTGATCTCCATATCACACCGGGAGGTAGTGTGCACTGTACTGATCTCCATATCACACCAGCAGGTACTGTGCACAGAACTGATCTCCATATCACACCGGGAGGTAGTGTGCACTGTACTGATCTCCATATCACACCGGGATGTGCTGTGCACAGTACTGATCTCCGTATCACACCGGGAGGTACTGTGCACAGAACTGATCTCCATATCACACCGGGAGGTAGTGTGCACTGTACTGATCTCCATATCACACCGGGATGTGCTGTGCACAGTACTGATCTCCGTATCACACCGGGAGGTAGTGTGCACTGTACTGATCTCCATATCACACCGGGAGGTAGTGTGCACAGAACTGATCTCCATATCACACCAGCAGGTACTGTGCACAGAATTGATCTCCATATCACACCAGCAGGTACTGTGCACAGAACTGATCTCCATATCACACCAGCAGGTACTGTGCACAGAACTGATCTCCATATCACACCAGCAGGTACTGAGCACAGAACTGATCTCCATATCACACCGGGAGGTAGTGTGCACTGTACTGATCTCCATATCACACCAGCAGGTACTGTGCACAGAACTGACCTCCATATCACACCGGGAGGTCGTGTGCACTGTACTGATCTCCATAGCACACCGGGAGGTTGTGTGCACAGAACTGATCTCCATATCACACTGGGAGGTAGTGTGCACTGTACTGATCTCCATATCACACCGGGATGTGCTGTGCACAGTACTGATCTCCGTATCACACCGGGAGGTAGTGTGCACTGTACTGATCTCCATATCACACCAGCAGGTACTGTGCACAGAACTGATCTCCATATCACACCGGGAGGTACTGTGCACAGAACTGATCTCCATATCACACCGGGTGGTACTGTGCACAGAACTGATCTCCATATCACACCGGGAGGTAGTATGCACTGTACTGATCTCCATATCACACCAGCAGGTACTGTGCACAGAACTGATCTCCATATCACACCAGGAGGTAGTGTGCACAGAACTGATCTCCATATCACACCGGGAGGTAGTGTGCACTGTACTGATCTCCATATCACACCGGGAGGTACTGTGCGCAGAACTGATCTCCGTATCACACCGGGAGGTACTGTGCACAGAACTGATCTCCATATCACATCAGCAGGTACTGTGCACAGAACTGATCTCCGTATCACACCGGGAGGTAGTGTGCACAGAACTGATCTCCATATCACACCGGGAGGTAGTGTGCACTGTACTGATCTCCATATCACACCGGGAGGTACTGTGCACAGAACTGATCTCCGTATCACACCAGCAGTACTGTGCACAGAACTGATCTCCGTATCACACCGGGAGGTAGAGTGCACTGTACTAATCTCCATGTCACACCAGCAGGTACTGTGCACAGAACTGATCTCCATATCACACCGGGAGGTAGTGTGCACAGAACTGATCTCCGTATCACACCGGGAGGTACTGTGCACCGAACTGATCTCCATATCACACCGGGAGGTAGTATGCACTGTACTGATCTCCATATCACACCAGCAGGTAGTGTGCACAGAACTGATCTCCATATCACACCAGGAGTTAGTGTGCACAGAACTGATCTCCATATCACACCGGGAGGTAGTGTGCACTGTACTGATCTCCATATCACACCGGGAGGTACTGTGCGCAGAACTGATCTCCGTATCACTCCGGGAGGTACTGTGCACAGAACTGATCTCCATATCACATCAGCAGGTACTGTGCACAGAACTGATCTCCGTATCACACCGGGAGGTAGTGTGCACAGAACTGATCTCCATAGCACACCGGGAGGTAGTGTGCACTGTACTGATCTCCATATCACACCGGGAGGTACTGTGCAACGAACTGATCTCCGTATCACACCAGCAGTACTGTGCACAGAACTGATCTCCATATCACACCGGGAGGTAGAGTGCACTGTACTGATCTCCATATCACACCAGCAGGTACTGTGCACAGAACTGATCTCCATATCACACCGGGAGGTACTGTGCACAGAACTGATCTCCATATCACACCGGGAGGTACCGTGCACAGAACTGATCTCCATATCACACCGGGAGGTAGTGTGCGCAGAACTGATCTCCATATCACACCGGGAGGTTGTGTGCGCAGAACTGATCTCCATATCACACCGGGAGGTAGTGTGCACTGTACTGATCTCCATATCACACCAGCAGGTACAGTGCACAGAACTGATCTCCATATCACACCGGGAGGTAGTGTGCACTGTACTGATCTCCATAACACACCGGGATGTGCTGTGCACAGTACTGATCTCCGTTTCACACCGGGAGGTACTGTGCACAGAACTGATCTCAATATCACACCGGGAGGTAGTGTGCACTGTACTGATCTCCATATCACACCGGGATGTGCTGTGCACAGAACTGATCTCCATATCACACCGGGAGGTAGTGTGCACTGTACTGATCTCCATATCACACCGGGAGGTAGTGTGCACTGTACTGATCTCCATATCACACCCGCAGGTACTGTGCACAGAACTGATCTCCATATCACACCAGCAGGTACTGTGCACAGAACTGATCTCCATATCACACCGGGAGGTACTGTGCACAGAACTGATCTCCATATCACACCGGAAGGTACTGTGCACAGAACTGATCTCCATAGCACACCAGGAGGTAGTGTGCACTGTACTGATCTCCGTATCACACCGGGAGGTACTGTGCACAGAACTGATCTCCATATCACACCGGGAGGTAGTGTGCACTGTACTGATCTCCATAGCACACCGGGAGGTTGTGTGCACAGAACTGATCTCCATATCACACCGGGAGGTAGTGTGCACTGTACTGATCTCCATATCACATCGGGATGTGCTGTGCACAGTACTGTTCTCCGTATCACACCGGGAGGTAGTGTGCACTGTACTGATCTCCATATCACACCAGCAGGTACTGTGCACAGAACTGATCTCCATATCACACCGGGAGGTACTGTGCACAGAACTGATCTCCGTATCACACCGGGAGGTAGTGTGCACTGTACTGATCTCCATATCACACCGGGAGGTAGTGTGCACAGAACTGATCTCCATATCACACCAGCAGGTACTGTGCACAGAATTGATCTCCATATCACACCAGCAGGTACTGTGCACAGAACTGATCTCCATATCACACCAGCAGGTACTGTGCACAGAACTGATCTCCATATCACACCAGCAGGTACTGAGCACAGAACTGATCTCCATATCACACCGGGAGGTAGTGTGCACTGTACTGATCTCCAAATCACACCAGCAGGTACTGTGCACAGAACTGATCTCCATATCACACCGGGAGGTAGTGTGCACTGTACTGATCTCCATATCACACCGGGAGGTACTGTGCACAGAACTGATCTCCGTATCACACCAGCAGTACTGTGCACAGAACTGATCTCCGTATCACACCGGGAGGTAGAGTGCACTGTACTGATCTCCATATCACACCAGCAGGTACTGTGCACAGAACTGATCTCCATAACACACCGGGAGGTACTGTGCACAGAACTGATCTCCATATCACACCGGGAGGTACCGTGCACAGAACTGATCTCCATATCACACCGGGAGGTAGTGTGCGCAGAACTGATCTCCATATCACACCGGGAGGTTGTGTGCGCAGAACTGATCTCCATATCACACCGGGAGGTAGTGTGCACTGTACTGATCTCCATATCACACCAGCAGGTACTGTGCACAGAACTGATCTCCATATCACACCGGGAGGTAGTGTGCACTGTACTGATTTCCATATCACACCGGGATGTGCTGTGCACAGTACTGATCTCCGTATCACACCGGGAGGTACTGTGCACAGAACTGATCTCCATATCACACCGGGAGGTAGTGTGCACTGTACTGATCTCCATATCACACCGGGATGTGCTGTGCACAGAACTGATCTCCATATCACACCAGGAGGTAGTGTGCACTGTACTGATCTCCATATCACACCGGGAGGTAGTGTGCACTGTACTGATCTCCATATCACACCCGCAGGTACTGTGCACAGAACTGATCTCCATATCACACCAGCAGGTACTGTGCACAGAACTGATCTCCACATCACACCGGGAGGTACTGTGCACAGAACTGATCTCCATATCACACCGGGAGGTACTGTGCACAGAACTGATCTCCATAGCACACCGGGAGGTAGTGTGCACTGTACTGATCTCCGTATCACACCGGGAGGTACTGTGCACAGAACTGATCTCCATATCACACCGGGAGGTAGTGTGCGCAGTACTGATCTCCATATCACACCAGCAGGTACTGTGCACAGAACTGATCTCCATATCACACCGGGAGGTAGTGTGCACTGTACTGATCTCCATATCACACCGGGAGGTACTGTGCACAGAACTGATCTCCATATCACATCAGCAGGTAGTGTGCACAGAACTGATCTCCATATCACACCAGCAGGTACTGTGCACAGAACTGATCTCCATATCACACCGGGAGGTAGTGTGCACTGTACTGATCTCCATATCACACCGGGAGGTACTGTGCACAGAACTGATCTCCATATCACACCAGCAGGTACTGTGCACAGAACTGATCTCCATATCACACCGGGAGGTAGTGTGCACTGTACTGATCTCCATATCACACCGGGAGGTACTGTGCACAGAACTGATCTCCATATCACATCAGCAGGTAGTGTGCACAGAACTGATCTCCATGTCACACCAGCAGGTACTGTGCACAGAACTGATCTCAATATCACACCGGGAGGTAGTGTGCACTGTACTGATCTCCGTATCACACCGGGAGGTACTGTGCACAGAACTGATCTCCATATCACACCAGCAGGTACTGAGCACAGAACTGATCTCCGTATCACACCGGGAGGTACTGTACTCAGAACTGATCTCCATATCACACCGGGAGGTACCGTGCACAGAACTGATCTCCATATCACACCGGGAGGTAGTGTGCGCAGAACTGATCTCCATATCACACCGGGAGGTAGTGTGCACTGTACTGATCTCCATATCACACCAGCAGGTACTGTGCACAGAACTGATCTCCATATCACACCGGGAGGTAGTGTGCACTGTACTGATCTCCATATCACACCGGGATGTGCTGTGCACAGTACTGATCTCCGTATCACACCGGGAGGTACTGTGCACACAACTGATCTCCATATCACACCGGGAGGTAGTGTGCACTGTACTGATCTCCATATCACACCGGGATGTGCTGTGCACAGTACTGATCTCCGTATCACACCGGGAGGTGGTGTGCACTGTACTGATCTCCATATCACACCGGGAGGTAGTGTGCACAGAACTGATCTCCATATCACACCAGCAGGTACTGTGCACAGAATTGATCTCCATATCACACCAGCAGGTACTGTGCACAGAACTGATCTCCATATCACACCAGCAGGTACTGTGCACAGAACTGATCTCCATATCACACCAGCAGGTACTGAGCACAGAACTGATCTCCATATCACACCGGGAGCTAGTGTGCACTGTACTGATCTCCATATCACACCAGCAGGTACTGTGCACAGAACTGATCTCCATATCACACCGGGAGGTAGTGTGCACTGTACTGATCTCCATGTCACACCGGGAGGTAGTGTGCACTGTACTGATCTCCATATCACACCGGGAGGTACTGTGCACTGACCTGATCTCCGTATCACACCGGGAGGTAGTGTGCACAGAACTGATCTCCATATCACACCGGGAGGTAGTGTGCACTGTACTGATCTCCATATCACACCAGCAGGTACTGAGCACAGAACTGATCTCCATATCACACCAGCAGGTACTGTGCACAGAACTGATCTCCATATCACACCAGCAGGTACTGTGCACAGAACTGATCTCCAGATCACACCAGCAGGTACTGTGCACAGAACTGATCTCCATATCACACCAGCAGGTACTGTGCACTGTACTGATCTCCATAACACACCGGGAGGTAGTGTGCACAGAACTGATCTCCATATCACACCGGGAGGTACTGTGCACAGAACTGATCTCCATATCACACCGGGAGGTCGTGTGCACTGTACTGATCTCCATATCACACCGGGAGGTTGTGTGCACAGAACTGATCTCCATATCACACCGGGAGGTAGTGTGCACTGTACTGATCTCCATATCACACCGGGATGTGCTGTGCACAGAACTGATCTCCGTATCACACCGGGAGGTAGTGTGCACTGTACTGATCTCCATATCACACCAGCAGGTACTGTGCACAGAACTGATCTCCATATCACACCGGGAGGTACTGTGCACAGAACTGATCTCCATATCACACCGGGAGGTACTGTGCACAGAACTGATCTCCATATCACACCGGGAGGTAGTATGCACTGTACTGATCTCCATATCACACCAGCAGGTACTGCGTACAGAACTGATCTCCATATCACACCAGGAGGTAGTGTGCACAGAACTGATCTCCATATCACACCGGGAGGTAGTGTGCACTGTACTGATCTCCATATCACACCGAGAGGTACTGTGCGCAGAACTGATCTCCGTATCACACCGGGAGGTACTGTGCACAGAACTGATCTCCATATCACATCAGCAGGTACTGTGCACAGAACTGATCTCCGTATCACACCGGGAGGTAGTGTGCACAGAACTGATCTCCATATCACACCGGGAGGTAGTGTGCACTGTACTGATCTCCATATCACACCGGGAGGTACTGTGCACAGAACTGATCTCCGTATCACACCAGCAGTACTGTGCACAGAACTGATCTCCGTATCACACCGGGAGGTAGAGTGCACTGTACTAATCTCCATGTCACACCAGCAGGTACTGTGCACAGAACTGATCTCCATATCACACCGGGAGGTAGTGTGCACAGAACTGATCTCCGTATCACACCGGGAGGTACTGTGCACCGAACTGATCTCCATATCACACCGGGAGGTAGTATGCACTGTACTGATCTCCATATCACACCAGCAGGTAGTGTGCACAGAACTGATCTCCATATCACACCAGGAGTTAGTGTGCACAGAACTGATCTCCATATCACACCGGGAGGTAGTGTGCACTGTACTGATCTCCATATCACACCGGGAGGTACTGTGCGCAGAACTGATCTCCGTATCACACCGGGAGGTACTGTGCACAGAACTGATCTCCATATCACATCAGCAGGTACTGTGCACAGAACTGATCTCCGTATCACACCGGGAGGTAGTGTGCACAGAACTGATCTCCATATCACACCGGGAGGTAGTGTGCACTGTACTGATCTCCATATCACACCGGGAGGTACTGTGCACAGAACTGATCTCCGTATCACACCAGCAGTACTGTGCACAGAACTGATCTCCGTATCACACCGGGAGGTAGAGTGCACTGTACTGATCTCCATGTCACACCAGCAGGTACTGTGCACAAAACTGATCTCCATATCACACCGGGAGGTACTGTGCACAGAACTGATCTCCATATCACACCGGGAGGTACCGTGCACAGAACTGATCTC
The DNA here is from genome assembly GCF_030684315.1 of Stegostoma tigrinum. NCBI lineage: Eukaryota > Metazoa > Chordata > Chondrichthyes > Orectolobiformes > Stegostomatidae > Stegostoma > Stegostoma tigrinum. The sequence continues at coordinate 14,952,422 of NC_081394.1, forward strand.
CATATCACACCGGGAGGTAGTGTGCGCAGAACTGATCTCCATATCACACCGGGAGGTTGTGTGCGCAGAACTGATCTCCATATCACACCGGGAGGTAGTGTGCACTGTACTGATCTCCATATCACACCAGCAGGTACTGTGCACAGAACTGATCTCCATATCACACCGGGAGGTAGTGTGCACTGTACTGATCTCCATATCACACCGGGATGTGCTGTGCACAGTACTGATCTCCGTATCACACCGGGAGGTACTGTGCACAGAACTGATCTCCATATCACACCGGGAGGTAGTGTGCACTGTACTGATCTCCATATCACACCGGGATGTGCTGTGCACAGAACTGATCTCCATATCACACCAGGAGGTAGTGTGCACTGTACTGATCTCCATATCACACCGGGAGGTAGTGTGCACTGTACTGATCTCCATATCACACCCGCAGGTACTGTGCACAGAACTGATCTCCATATCACACCAGCAGGTACTGTGCACAGAACTGATCTCCATATCACACCGGGAGGTACTGTGCACAGAACTGATCTCCATATCACACCGGGAGGTACTGTGCACAGAACTGATCTCTGTATCACACCGGGAGGTAGTGTGCACTGTACTGATCTCCATATCACACCGGGAGGTAGTGTGCACTGTACTGATCTCCATATCACACCAGCAGGTACTGTGCACAGAACTGATCTCCATCTCACACCAGCAGGTACTATGCACAGAACTGATCTCCATATCACACCAGCAGGTACTGAGCACAGAACTGATCTCCATATCACACCGGGAGGTAGTGTGCACAGAACTGATCTCCATATCACACCGGGAGGTACTGTGCACAGAACTGATCTCCATATCACACCGGGAGGTAGTGTGCACTGTACTGATCTCCATATCACACCAGCAGGTACTGTGCACAGAACTGATCTCCATATCACACCGGGAGGTACTGTGCACAGAACTGATCTCCGTATCACACCGGGAGGTAGTGTGCACTGTACTGATCGCCATATCACACCGGGAGGTAGTGTGCACTGTACTGATCTCCGTATCACACCAGCAGGTACTGTGCACAGAACTGATCTCCATATCACACCGGGAGGTAGTGTGCACAGAACTGATCTCCATATCACACCTGCAGGTACTGTGCACAGAACTGATCTCCGTATCACACCGGGAGGTACTGTGCACAGAACTGATCTCCATATCACACCGGGAGGTAGTGTGCACAGAACTGATCTCCATATCACACCGGGAGGTAGTGTGCACTGTACTGATCTCCGTATCACACCGGGAGGTACTGTGCACAGAACTGATCTCCATATCACACCGGGAGGTAGTGTGCACAGAACTGATCTCCATTTCACACCTGCAGGTACTGTGCACAAAACTGATCTCCGTATCACACCGGGAGGTACTGTGCACAGAACTGATCTCCATATCACACCGGGAGGTAGTGTGCACAGAACTGATCTCCATATCACACCGGGAGGTTGTGTGCGCAGAACTCATCTCGATATCACACCGGGAGGTAGTGTGCACTGTACTGATCTCCATATCACACCGGGATGTGCTGTGCACAGGACTGATCTCCGTATCACACCGGGAGGTAGTGTGCACTGCACTGATCTCCGTATCACACCGGGAGGTACTGTGCACAGAACTGATCTCCATATCACACCGGGAGGTAGTGTGCGCAGTACTGATCTCCATATCACACCGGGAGGTAGTGTGCACTGTACTGATCTCCATATCACACCAGCAGGTACTGTGCACAGAATTGATCTCCATATCACACCAGCAGGTACTGTGCACAGAATTGATCTCCATATCACACCAGCAGGTACTGTGCACAGAACTGATCTCCATATCACACCAGCAGGTACTGAGCACAGAACTGATCTCCATATCACACCGGGAGGTAGTGTGCACTGTACTGATCTCCATATCACACCAGCAGGTACTGTGCACAGAACTGATCTCCATATCACAGCGGGAGGTAGTGTGCACTGTACTGATCTCCATGTCACACCGGGAGGTAGTGTGCACTGTACTGATCTCCATATCACACCGGGAGGTACTGTGCACTGTACTGATCTCCGTATCACACCGGGAGGTAGTGTGCACAGAACTGATCTCCATATCACACCGGGAGGTAGTGTGCACTGTACTGATCTCCATATCACACCAGCAGGTACTGAGCACAGAACTGATCTCCATATCACACCAGCAGGTACTGTGCACAGAACTGATCTCCATATCACACCAGCAGGTACTGTGCACTGTACTGATCTCCATGTCACACCGGGAGGTAGTGTGCACTGTACTGATCTCCATATCACACCGGGAGGTACTGTGCACTGTACTGATCTCCGTATCACACCGGGAGGTAGTGTGCACAGAACTGATCTCCATATCACACCGGGAGGTAGTGTGCACTGTACTGATCTCCATATCACACCAGCAGGTACTGAGCACAGAACTGATCTCCGTATCACACCGGGAGGTAGTGTGCACAGAACTGATCTCCATATCACACCGGGAGGTAGTGTGCACTGTACTGATCTCCATATCACACCAGCAGGTACTGAGCACAGAACTGATCTCCATATCACACCAGCAGGTACTGTGCACAGAACTGATCTCCATATCACACCAGCAGGTACTGTGCACAGAACTGATCTCCATATCACACCAGCAGGTACTGTGCACTGTACTGATCTCCATAACACACCGGGAGGTAGTGTGCACAGAACTGATCTCCATATCACACCGGGAGGTACTGTGCACAGAACTGATCTCCATATCACACCGGGAGGTCGTGTGCACTGTACTGATCTCCATAGCACACCGGGAGGTTGTGTGCACAGAGCTGATCTCCATATCACACCGGGAGGTAGTGTGCACTGTACTGATCTCCATATCACACCGGGATGTGCTGTGCACAGTACTGATCTCCGTATCACACCGGGAGGTAGTGTGCACTGTACTGATCTCCATATCACACCGGGAGGTACTGTGCAGAGAACTGATCTCCATATCACACCGGGAGGTACTGTGCACAGAACTGATCTCCATATCACACCGGGAGGTACTGTGCACAGAACTGATCTCCATATCACACCGGGAGGTAGTATGCACTGTACTGATCTCCATATCACACCAGCAGGTACTGTGCACAGAACTGATCTCCATATCACACCAGGAGGTAGTGTGCACAGAACTGATCTCCATATCACACCGGGAGGTAGTGTGCACTGTACTGATCTCCATATCACACCGGGAGGTACTGTGCGCAGAACTGATCTCCGTATCACACCGGGAGGTACTGTGCACAGAACTGATCTCCGTATCACACCAGCAGTACTGTGCACAGAACTGATCTCCGTATCACACCGGGAGGTAGAGTGCACTGTACTAATCTCCATGTCACACCAGCAGGTACTGTGCACAGAACTGATCTCCATATCACACCGGGAGGTAGTGTGCACAGAACTGATCTCCGTATCACACCGGGAGGTACTGTGCACCGAACTGATCTCCATATCACACCGGGAGGTAGTATGCACTGTACTGATCTCCATATCACACCAGCAGGTAGTGTGCACAGAACTGATCTCCATATCACACCAGGAGTTAGTGTGCACAGAACTGATCTCCATATCACACCGGGAGGTACTGTGCACAGAACTGATCTCCATATCACACCGGGAGGTCGTGTGCACAGAACTGATCTCCATATCACATCAGCAGGTACTGTGCACAGAACTGATCTCCGTATCACACCGGGAGGTAGTGTGCACAGAACTGATCTCCATATCACACCGGGAGGTAGTGTGCACAGAACTGATCTCCATATCACACCGGGAGGTACTGTGCACAGAACTGATCTCCGTATCACACCAGCAGTACTGTGCACAGAACTGATCTCCGTATCACACCGGGAGGTAGAGTGCACTGTACTGATCTCCATATCACACCAGCAGGTACTGTGCACAGAACTGATCTCCATATCACACCGGGAGGTACTGTGCACAGAACTGATCTCCATATCACACCGGGAGGTACCGTGCACAGAACTGATCTCCATATCACACCGGGAGGTAGTGTGCGCAGAACTGATCTCCATATCACACCGGGAGGTTGTGTGCGCAGAACTGATCTCCATATCACACCGGGAGGTAGTGTGCACTGTACTGATCTCCATATCACACCAGCAGGTACTGTGCACAGAACTGATCGCCATATCACACCGGGAGGTAGTGTGCACTGTACTGATCTCCATATCACACCGGGATGTGCTGTGCACAGTACTGATCTCCGTATCACACCGGGAGGTACTGTGCACAGAACTGATCTCCATATCACACCGGGAGGTAGTGTGCACTGTACTGATCTCCATATCACACCGGGATGTGCTGTGCACAGAACTGATCTCCATATCACACCAGGAGGTAGTGTGCACTGTACTGATCTCCATATCACACCGGGAGGTAGTGTGCACTGTACTGATCTCCATATCACACCCGCAGGTACTGTGCACAGAACTGATCTCCATATCACACCGGGAGGTACTGTGCACAGAACTGATCTCCATATCACACCGGGAGGTACTGTGCACAGAACTGATCTCTATATCACACCGGGAGGTAGTGTGCACTGTACTGATCTCCATATCACACCGGGAGGTAGTGCGCACTGTACTGATCTCCATATCACACCAGCAGGTACTGAGCACAGACCTGATCTCCATATCACACCGGGAGGTAGTGTGCACTGTACTGATCTCCATATCACACCAGCAGGTACTGAGCACAGAACTGATCTCCATAACACACCAGCAGATACTGTGCACAGAACTGATCTCCATATCACACCAGCAGGTACTGTGCACAGAACTGATCTCCATATCACACCAGCAGGTACTGTGCACTGTACTGATCTCCATAACACACCGGGAGGTAGTGTGCACAGAACTGATCTCCATATCACACCGGGAGGTACTGTGCACAGAACTGATCTCCATATCACACCGGGAGGTCGTGTGCACTGTACTGATCTCCATAGCACACCGGGAGGTTGTGTGCACAGAACTGATCTCCATATCACACCGGGAGGTAGTGTGCACTGTACTGATCTCCATATCGCACCGGGATGTGCTGTGCACAGTACTGATCTCCGTATCACACCGGGAGGTAGTGTGCACTGTACTGATCTCCATATCACACCGGGAGGTACTGTGCGCAGAACTGATCTCCGTATCACACCGGGAGGTACTGTGCACAGAACTGATCTCCATATCACATCAGCAGGTACTGTGCACAGAACTGATCTCCGTATCACACCGGGAGGTAGTGTGCACAGAACTGATCTCCATATCACACCGGGAGGTAGTGTGCACAGAACTGATCTCCATATCACACCGGGAGGTACTGTGCACAGAACTGATCTCCGTATCACACCAGCAGTACTGTGCACAGAACTGATCTCCGTATCACACCGGGAGGTAGAGTGCACTGTACTGATCTCCATATCACACCAGCAGGTACTGTGCACAGAACTGATCTCCATATCACACCGGGAGGTACTGTGCACAGAACTGATCTCCATATCACACCGGGAGGTACCGTGCACAGAACTGATCTCCATATCACACCGGGAGGTAGTGTGCGCAGAACTGATCTCCATATCACACCGGGAGGTTGTGTGCGCAGAACTGATCTCCATATCACACCGGGAGGTAGTGTGCACTGTACTGATCTCCATATCACACCAGCAGGTACTGTGCACAGAACTGATCGCCATATCACACCGGGAGGTAGTGTGCACTGTACTGATCTCCATATCACACCGGGATGTGCTGTGCACAGTACTGATCTCCGTATCACACCGGGAGGTACTGTGCACAGAACTGATCTCCATATCACACCGGGAGGTAGTGTGCACTGTACTGATCTCCATATCACACCGGGATGTGCTGTGCACAGAACTGATCTCCATATCACACCAGGAGGTAGTGTGCACTGTACTGATCTCCATATCACACCGGGAGGTAGTGTGCACTGTACTGATCTCCATATCACACCCGCAGGTACTGTGCACAGAACTGATCTCCATATCACACCAGCAGGTACTGTGCACAGAACTGATCTCCATATCACACCGGGAGGTACTGTGCACAGAACTGATCTCCATATCACACCGGGAGGTACTGTGCACAGAACTGATCTCTATATCACACCGGGAGGTAGTGTGCACTGTACTGATCTCCATATCACACCGGGAGGTAGTGCGCACTGTACTGATCTCCATATCACACCAGCAGGTACTGAGCACAGAACTGATCTCCATATCACACCGGGAGGTAGTGTGCACTATACTGATCTCCATATCACACCAGCAGGTACTGAGCACAGAACTGATCTCCATAACACACCAGCAGATACTGTGCACAGAACTGATCTCCATATCACACCAGCAGGTACTGTGCACAGAACTGATCTCCATATCACACCAGCAGGTACTGTGCACTGTACTGATCTCCATAACACACCGGGAGGTAGTGTGCACAGAACTGATCTCCATATCACACCGGGAGGTACTGTGCACAGAACTGATCTCCATATCACACCGGGAGGTCGTGTGCACTGTACTGATCTCCATAGCACACCGGGAGGTTGTGTGCACAGAACTGATCTCCATATCACACCGGGAGGTAGTGTGCACTGTACTGATCTCCATATCGCACCGGGATGTGCTGTGCACAGTACTGATCTCCGTATCACACCGGGAGGTAGTGTGCACTGTACTGATCTCCATATCACACCAGCAGGTACTGTGCACAGAACTGATCTCCATATCACACCGGGAGGTACTGTGCACAGAACTGATCTCCATATCACACCGGGAGGTACTGTGCACAGAACTGATCTCCATATCACACCGGGAGGTAGTATGCACTGTACTGATCTCCATATCACACCAGGAGGTAGTGTGTACAGAACTGATCTCCATATCACACCGGGAGGTAGTGTGCACTGTACTGATCTCCATATCACACCGGGAGGTACTGTGCGCAGAACTGATCTCCGTATCACACCGGGAGGTACTGTGCACAGAACTGATCTCCGTATCACACCGGGAGGTAGTGTGCACAGAACTGATCTCCATATCACACCGGGAGGTAGTGTGCACTGTACTGATCTCCATATCACACCGGGAGGTACTGTGCACAGAACTGATCTCCGTATCACACCAGCAGTACTGTGCACAGAACTGATCTCCGTATCACACCGGGAGGTAGAGTGCACTGTACTAATCTCCATGTCACACCAGCAGGTACTGTGCACAGAACTGATCTCCATATCACACCGGGAGGTAGTGTGCACAGAACTGATCTCCGTATCACACCGGGAGGTACTGTGCACCGAACTGATCTCCATATCACACCGGGAGGTAGTATGCACTGTACTGATCTCCATATCACACCAGCAGGTAGTGTGCACAGAACTGATCTCCATATCACACCAGGAGTTAGTGTGCACAGAACTGATCTCCATATCACACCGGGAGGTAGTGTGCACTGTACTGATCTCCATATCACACCGGGAGGTACTGTGCGCAGAACTGATCTCCGTATCACACCGGGAGGTACTGTGCACAGAACTGATCTCCATATCACATCAGCAGGTACTGTGCACAGAACTGATCTCCGTATCACACCGGGAGGTAGTGTGCACAGAACTGATCTCCATATCACACCGGGAGGTAGTGTGCACTGTACTGATCTCCATATCACACCGGGAGGTACTGTGCACAGAACTGATCTCCGTATCACACCAGCAGTACTGTGCACAGAACTGATCTCCGTATCACACCGGGAGGTAGAGTGCACTGTACTGATCTCCATATCACACCAGCAGGTACTGTGCACAGAACTGATCTCCATATCCCACCGGGAGATACTGTGCACAGAACTGATCTCCATATCACACCGGGAGGTACCGTGCACAGAACTGATCTCCATATCACACCGGGAGGTAGTGTGCGCAGAACTGATCTCCATATCACACCGGGAGGTTGTGTGCACAGAACTGATCTCCATATCACACCGGGAGGTAGTGTGCACTGTACTGATCTCCATATCACACCAGCAGGTACTGTGCACAGAACTGATCGCCATATCACACCGGGAGGTAGTGTGCACTGTACTGATCTCCATATCACACCGGGATGTGCTGTGCACAGTACTGATCTCCGTATCACACCGGGAGGTACTGTGCACAGAACTGATCTCCATATCACACCGGGAGGTAGTGTGCACTGTACTGATCTCCATATCACACCGGGATGTGCTGTGCACAGAACTGATCTCCATATCACACCAGGAGGTAGTGTGCACTGTACTGATCTCCATAGCACACCGGGAGGTAGTGTGCACTGTACTGATCTCCATATCACACCCGCAGGTACTGTGCACAGAACTGATCTCCATATCACACCAGCAGGTACTGTGCACAGAACTGATCTCCATTTCACACCGGGAGGTACTGTGCACAGAACTGATCTCCATATCACACCGGGAGGTACTGTGCACAGAACTGATCTCTATATCACACCGGGAGGTAGTGTGCACTGTACTGATCTCCATATCACACCGGGAGGTAGTGTGCACTGTACTGATCTCCATATCACACCAGCAGGTACTGTGCACAGAACTGATCTCCATCTCACACCAGCAGGTACTATGCACAGAACTGATCTCCATATCACACCAGCAGGTACTGAGCACAGAACTGATCTCCATATCACACCGGGAGGTAGTGTGCACAGAACTGATCTCCATATCACACCGGGAGGTACTGTGCACAGAACTGATCTCCATATCACACTGGGAGGTAGTGTGCACTGTACTGATCTCCATATCACACCAGCAGGTACTGTGCACAGAACTGATCTCCATATCACACCGGGAGGTACTGTGCACAGAACTGATCTCCGTATCACACCGGGAGGTAGTGTGCACTGTACTGATCTCCATATCACACCGGGAGGTAGTGTGCACTGTACTGATCTCCGTATCACATCGGGAGGTACTGTGCACAGAACTGATCTCCATATCACACCGGGAGGTAGTGTGCACAGAACTGATCTCCATATCACACCTGCAGGTACTGTGCACAGAACTGATCTCCGTATCACACCGGGAGGTACTGTGCACTGTACTGATCTCCATATCACACCGGGAGGTATTGTGCACAGAACTGATCTCCGTATCACACCAGCAGTACTGTGCACAGAACTGATCTCCGTATCACACCGGGAGGTAGAGTGCACTGTACTGATCTCCATATCACACCAGCAGGTACTGTGCACAGAACTGATCTCCATATCACACCGGGAGGTACTGTGCACAGAACTGATCTCCATATCACACCGGGAGGTACCGTGCACAGAACTGATCTCCATATCACACCGGGAGGTAGTGTGCGCAGAACTGATCTCCATATCACACCGGGAGGTTGTGTGCACAGAACTGATCTCCATATCACACCGGGAGGTAGTGTGCACTGTGCTGATCTCCATATCACACCAGCAGGTACTGTGCACAGAACTGATCGCCATATCACACCGGGAGGTAGTGTGCACTGTACTGATCTCCATATCACACCGGGATGTGCTGTGCACAGTACTGATCTCCGTATCACACCGGGAGGTACTGTGCACAGAACTGATCTCCATATCACACCGGGAGGTAGTGTGCACTGTACTGATCTCCATATCACACCGGGATGTGCTGTGCACAGAACTGATCTCCATATCACACCAGGATGTAGTGTGCACTGTACTGATCTCCATATCACACCGGGAGGTAGTGTGCACTGTACTGATCTCCATATCACACCCGCAGGTACTGTGCACAGAACTGATCTCCATATCACACCAGCAGGTACTGTGCACAGAACTGATCTCCGTATCACACCGGGAGGTACTGTGCACAGAACTGATCTCCATATCACACCGGGAGGTACCGTGCACAGAACTGATCTCCATATCACACCGGGAGGTAGTGTGCGCAGAACTGATCTCCATATCACACCGGGAGGTTGTGTGCGCAGAACTGATCTCCATATCACACCGGGAGGTAGTGTGCACTGTACTGATCTCCATATCACACCGGGAGGTACCGTGCACTGTACTGATCTCCATATCACACCAGCAGGTACTGTGCACAGAACTGATCTCCATATCACACCGGGAGGTAGTGTGCACTGTACTGATCTCCATATCACACCGGGTTGTGCTGTGCACAGTACTGATCTCCGTATCACACCGGGAGGTACTGTGCACAGAACTGATCTCCATATCACACCGGGAGGTAGTGTGCACTGTACTGATCTCCATATCACACCGGGATGTGCTGTGCACAGAACTGATCTCCATATCACACCAGGAGGTAGTGTGCACTGGACTGATCTCCATATCACACCGGGAGGTAGTTTGCACTGTACTGATCTCCATATCACACCCGCAGGTACTGTGCACAGAACTGATCTCCATATCACACCAGCAGGTACTCTGCACAGAACTGATCTCCATATCACACCGGGAGGAACTGTGCACAGAACTGATCTCCATATCACACCGGGAGGTAGTGTGCACTGTACTGATCTCCATATCACACCGGGAGGTAGTGTGCACTGTACTGATCTCCATATCACACCAGCAGGTACTGTGCACAGAACTGATCTCCATATCACACCAGCAGGTACTGAGCACAGAACTGATCTCCATATCACACCGGGAGGTAGTGTGCACAGAACTGATCTCCATATCACACCGGGAGGTACTGTGCACAGAACTGATCTCCATATCACACCGGGAGGTAGTGTGCACTGTACTGATCTCCATAGCACACCGGGAGGTTGTGAGCACAGAACTGATCTCCATATCACACCGGGAGGTAGTGTGCACTGTATTGATCTCCATATCACATCGGAATGTGCTGTGCACAGTACTGTTCTCCGTATCACACCGGGAGGTAGTGTGCACTGTACTGATCTCCACATCACACCAGCAGGTACTGTGCACAGAACTGATCTCCATATCACACCGGGAGGTACTGTGCACAGAACTGATCTCCGTATCACACCGGGAGGTAGTGTGCACTTTACTGATCTCCATATCACACCGGGAGGTAGTGTGCACATTACTGATCTCCGTATCACACCGGGAGGTACTGTGCACAGAACTGATCTCCATATCACACCGGGAGGTAGTGTGCACAGAACTGATCTCCATATCACACCTGCAGGTACTGTGCACAGAACTGATCTCCGTATCACACCGGGAGGTACTGTGCACAGAACTGATCTCCATATCACACCGGGAGGTAGTGTGCACAGAACTGATCTCCATATCACACCGGGAGGTACCGTGCACAGAACTGATCTCCATATCACACCGGGAGGTAGTGTGCGCAGAACTGATCTCCATATCACACCGGGAGGTTGTGTGCGCAGAACTCATCTCCATATCACACTGGGAGGTAGTGTGCACTGTACTGATCTCCATATCACACCGGGATGTGCTGTGCACAGTACTGTCTCCGTATCACACCGCGAGGTAGTGTGCACTGTACTGATCTCCGTATCACACCGGGAGGTACTGTGCACAGAACTGATCTCCATATCACACCAGCAGGTACTGTGCACAGATCTGATCTCCATAGCACACCGGGAGGTAGTGTGCACTGTACTGATCTCCGTATCACACCGGGATGTGCTGTGCACAGAACTGATCTCCATATCACACAGGGAGGTAGTGTGTGCAGTACTGATCTCCATATCACACCAGCAGGTACTGTGCACAGAACTGATCTCCATATCACACCGGGAGGTAGTGTGCACTGTACTGATCTCCATATCACACCGGGAGGTACTGTGCACAGAACTGATCTCCATATCACATCAGCAGGTAGTGTGCACAGAACTGATCTCCATATCACACCAGCAGGTACTGTGCACAGAACTGATCTCCATATCACACCGGGAGGTAGTGTGCACTGTACTGATCTCCATATCACACCGGGAGGTACTGTGCACAGAAGTGATCTCCATATCACACCAGCAGGTACTGTGCACAGAACTGATCTCCATATCCCACCGGGAGGTAGTGTGCACTGTACTGATCTCCATATCACACCGGGAGGTACTGTGCACAGAACTGATCTCCATATCACATCAGCAGGTAGTGTGCACAGAACTGATCTCCATATCACACCAGCAGGTACTGTGCACAGAACTGATCTCAATATCACACCGGGAGGTAGTGTGCACTGTACTGATCTCCGTGTCACACCGGGAGGTACTTTGCACAGAACTGATCTCCATATCACACCAGCAGGTACTGTGCACAGAACTGATCTCCATATCACACCGGGAGGTACTATGCACAGAACTGATCTCCATATCACACCGGGAGGTAACGTGCACAGAACTGATCTCCATATCACACCGGGAGGTCGTGTGCGCAGAACTGATCTCCATATCACACCAGGAGTTAGTGTGCACTGTACTGATCTCCATATCACACCAGCAGGTACTGTGCACAGAACTGATCTCCATATCACACCGGGAGGTAGTGTGCACTGTACTGATCTCCATATCACACCGGGATGTGCTGTGCACAGTACTGATCTCCGTATCACACCAGGAGGTACTGTGCACAGAACTGATCTCCATATCACACCGGAAGGTAGTGTGCACTGTACTGATCTCCATATCACACCGGGATGTGCTGTGCACAGTACTGATCTCCGTATCACACCGGGAGGTAGTGTGCACTGTAAAGATCTCCACATCACACCGGGAGGTAGTGTGCACAGAACGGATCTCCATATCACACCAGCAGGTACTGTGCACAGAATTGATCTCCATATCACACCAGCAGGTACTGTGCACAGAACTGATCTCCATATCACACCAGCAGGTACTGAGCACAGAACTGATCTCCATATCACACCGGGAGGTAGTGTGCACTGTACTGATCTCCATATCACACCGGGAGGTAGTGTGCACTGTCCTGATCTCCATGTCACACCGGGAGGTAGTGTGCACTGTACTGATCTCCATATCACACCGGGAGGTACTGTGCACTGTACTGATCTCCGTATCACACCGGGAGGTAGTGTGCACAGAACTGATCTCCATATCACGCCGGGAGGTAGTGTGCACTGTACTGATCTCCATAGCACACCAGCAGGTACTGAGCACAGAACTGATCTCCGTATCACACCGGGAGGTAGTGTGCACTGTACTGATCTCCATATCACACCAGCAGGTACTGTGCACAGAACTGATCTCCATATCACACCAGCAGGTACTGTGCACAGAACTGATCTCCATATCACACCAGCAGGTACTGTGCACTGTACTGATCTCCATATCACACCGGGAGGTAGTGTGCACTGTACTGATCTCCATATCACACCGGGAGGTACTGTGCACAGAACTGATCTCCATATCACACCGGGAGGTAGTGTGCACTGTACTGATCTCCATAGCACACCGGGAGGTTGTGTGCACAGAACTGATCTCCGTATCACACCGGGAGGTAGTGTGCACAGAACTGATCTCCATATCACACCGGGAGGTAGTGTGCACTGTACTGATCACCATATCACACCGGGAGGTACTGTGCACAGAACTGATCTCCGTATCACACCAGCAGTACTGTGCACAGAACTGATCTCCGTATCACACCGGGAGGTAGAGTGCACTGTACTGATCTCCATATCACACCGGGAGGTACCGTGCACAGAACTGATCTCCATATCACACCGGGAGGTAGTGTGCGCAGAACTGATCTCCAGATCACACCGGGAGGTTGTGTGCGCAGAACTCATCTCCATATCACACCGGGAGGTAGTGTGCACTGTACTGATCTCCATATCACACCGGGATGTGCTGTGCACAGTACTGTCTCCGTATCACACCGCGAGGTAGTGTGCACTGTACTGATCTCCGTATCACACCGGGAGGTACTGTGCACAGAACTGATCTCCATATCACACCAGCAGGTACTGTGCACAGATCTGATCTCCATAGCACACCGGGAGGTAGTGTGCACTGTACTGATCTCCGTATCACACCGGGAGGTACTGTGCACAGAACTGATCTCCATATCACACCGGGAGGTAGTGTGTGCAGTACTGATCTCCATATCACACCAGCAGGTACTGTGCACAGACCTGATCTCCATATCACACCGGGAGGTAGTGTGCACTGTACTGATCTCCATATCACACCGGGAGGTACTGTGCACAGAACTGATCTCCATATCACATCAGCAGGTAGTGTGCACAGAACTGATCTCCATATCACACCAGCAGTTACTGTGCACAGAACTGATCTCCATATCACACCGGGAGGTAGTGTGCACTGTACTGATCTCCATATCACACCGGGAGGTACTGTGCACAGAACTGATCTCCATATCACACCAGCAGGTACTGTGCACAGAACTGATCTCCATATCCCACCGGGAGGTAGTGTGCACTGTACTGATCTCCATATCACACCGGGAGGTACTGTGCACAGAACTGATCTCCATATCACATCAGCAGGTAGTGTGCACAGAACTGATCTCCATATCACACCAGCAGGTACTGTGCACAGAACTGATCTCAATATCACACCGGGAGGTAGTGTGCACTGTACTGATCTCCGTGGCACACCGGGAGGTACTGTGCACAGAACTGATCTCCATATCACACCAGCAGGTACTGTGCACAGAACTGATCTCCGTATCACACCGGGAGGTACTGTGCACAGAACTGATCTCCATATCACACCGGGAGGTAACGTGCACAGAACTGATCTCCATATCACACCAGGAGGTCGTGTGCGCAGAACTGATCTCCATATCACACCGGGAGGTAGTGTGCACTGTACTGATCTCCATATCACACCAGCAGGTACTGTGCACAGAACTGATCTCCATATCACACCGGGAGGCAGTGTGCACTGTACTGATCTCCATATCACACCGGGATGTGCTGTGCACAGTACTGATCTCCGTATCACACCGGGAGGTACTGTGCTCAGAACTGATCTCCATAACACACCGGGAGGTAGTGTGCACTGTACTGATCTCCATATCACACCGGGATGTGCTGTGCACAGTACTGATCTCCGTATCACACCGGGAGGTAGTGTGCACTGTACTGATCTCCATATCACACCGGGAGGTAGTGTGCACAGAACTGATCTCCATATCACACCAGCAGGTACTGTGCACAGAATTGATCTCCATATCAGACCAGCAGGTACTGTGCACAGAACTGATCTCCATATCACACCAGCAGGTACTGTGCACAGAACTGATCTCCATATCACACCAGCAGGTACTGAGCACAGAACTGATCTCCATATCACACCGGGAGGTAGTGTGCACTGTACTGATCTCCATATCACACCGGGAGGTAGTGTGCACTGTACTGATCTCCATGTCACACCGGGAGGTAGTGTGCACTGTACTGATCTCCATATCACACCGGGAGGTACTGTGCACTGTACTGATCTCCGTATCACACCGGGAGGTAGTGTGCACAGAACTGATCTCCATATCACACCGGGAGGTAGTGTGCACTGTACTGATCTCCATATCACACCAGCAGGTACTGAGCACAGAACTGATCTCCGTATCACACCGGGAGGTAGTGTGCACTGGACTGATCTCCATATCACACCAGCAGGTACTGTGCACAGAACTGATCTCCATATCACACCAGCAGGTACTGTGCACAGAACTGATCTCCATATCACACCAGCAGGTACTGTGCACAGAACTGATCTCCATATCACACCAGCAGGTACTGTGCACTGTACTGATCTCCATATCACACCGGGAGGTAGTGTGCACTGTACTGATCTCCATATCACACCGGGAGGTACTGTGCACAGAACTGATCTCCATATCACACCGGGAGGTAGTGTGCACTGTACTGATCTCCATAGCACACCGGGAGGTTGTGTGCACAGAACTGATCTCCATATCACACCGGGAGGTAGTGTGCACTGTACTGATCTCCATATCACACCGGGATGTGCTGTGCACAGTACTGATCTCCGTATCACACCGGGAGGTAGTGTGCACTGTACTGATCTCCATATCACACCAGCAGGTACTGTGCACAGAACTGATCTCCATATCACACCGGGAGGTACTGTGCACAGAACTGATCTCCATATCACACCGGGAGGTACTGTGCACAGAACTGATCTCCATATCACAGGGGGAGGTAGTATGCACTGTACTGATCTCCATATCACACCAGCAGGTACTGTGCACAGAACTGATCTCCATATCACACCAGGAGGTTGTGTGCACAGAACTGATCTCCATATCACACCGGGAGGTAGTGTGCACTGTCCTGATCTCCATATCACACCGGGAGGTACTGTGCGCAGAACTGATCTCCGTATCACACCGGGAGGTACTGTGCACAGAACTGATCTCCATATCACATCAGCAGGTACTGTGCACAGAACTGATCTCCGTATCACACCGGGAGGTAGTGTGCACAGAACTGATCTCCATATCACACCGGGAGGTAGTGTGCACTGTACTGATCTCCATATCACACCGGGAGGTACTGTGCACAGAACTGATCTCCGTATCACACCAGCAGTACTGTGCACAGAACTGATCTCCGTATCACACCGGGAGGTAGAGTGCACTGTACTGATCTCCATATCACACCAGCAGGTACTGTGCACAGAACTGATCTCCATATCACACCGGGAGGTAGTGTGCACTGTACTGATCTCCATATCACACCGGGAGGTAGTGTGCACAGAACTGATCTCCGTATCACACCGGGAGGTACTGTGCACAGAACTGATCTCCATATCACACCAGCAGGTACTGTGCACAGAACTGATCTCCATATCACACCGGGAGGTACTGTGCACAGAACTGATCTCCATATCACACCAGCAGGTACTGTGCACAGAACTGATCTCCATATCACACCGGGAGGTAGTGTGCACTGTACTGATCTCCATATCACACCGGGATGTGCTGTGCACAGTACTGATCTCCGTATCACACCGGGAGGTACTGTGCACAGAACTGATCTCCATATCACACCGGGAGGTAGTGTGCACTGTACTGATCTCCATATCACACCGGGATGTGCTGTGCAATGAACTGATCTCCATATCACACCAGGAGGTAGTGTGCACTGTACTGATCTCCATATCACACCGGGAGGTAGTGTGCACTGTACTGATCTCCATATCACACCCGCAGGTACTGTGCACAGAACTGATCTCCATATCACACCAGCAGGTACTGTGCACAGAACTGATCTCCATATCACACCGGGAGGTAGTGTGCACTGTACTGATCTCCTTATCACACCAGCAGGTACTGTGCACAGAACTGATCTCCATATCACACCGGGAGGTACTGAGCACAGAACTGATCACCATATCTCACCGGGAGGTACTGTGCACAGAACTGATCTCCATATCACACCGGGAGGTACTGTGCACAGAACTGATCTCCATATCACACCGGGAGGTACTGTGCACAGAACTGATCTCCATATCACACCGGGAGGTAGTGTGCACAGAAGAGATCTCCATAGCACACCGGGAGGTTATGTGCGCAGAACTGATCTCCATATCACACCAGCAGGTACTGTGCACAGAACTGATCTCCATATCACACCGGGAGGTAGTGTGCACTGTACTGATCTCCATATCACACCGGGATGTGCTGTGCACAGTACTGATCTCCGTATCACACCGGGAGGTAGTGTGCACTGTACTGATCTCCATATCACACCGGGAGGTACTGTGCACAGAACTGATCTCCATATCACACCAGCAGGTACTGTGCACAGAACTGATCTCCATATCACACCGGGAGGTACTGTGCACAGAACTGATCTCCATATCACACCGGGAGGTACTGTGCACAGAACTGATCTCCATATCACACCGGGAGGTAGTGTGCACTGTACTGATCTCCATATCACACCGGGAGGTACTGTGCACAGAACTGATCTCCATATCACATCAGCAGGTAGTGTGCACAGAACTGATCTCCATATCACACCAGCAGGTACTGTGCACAGAACTGATCTCCATATCACACCAGCAGGTACTGTGCACAGAACTGATCTCCATATCCCACCGGGAGGTAGTGTGCACTGTACTGATCTCCATATCACACCGGGAGGTACTGAGCACAGAACTGATCACCATATCTCACCGGGAGGTACTGTGCACAGAACTGATCTCCATATCACACCGGGAGGTACTGTGCACAGAACTGATCTCCATATCACACCGGGAGGTACTGTGCACAGAACTGATCTCCATATCACACCGGGAGGTAGTGTGCACAGAAGAGATCTCCATAGCACACCGGGAGGTTATGTGCGCAGAACTGATCTCCATATCACACCAGCAGGTACTGTGCACAGAACTGATCTCCATATCACACCGGGAGGTAGTGTGCACTGTACTGATCTCCATATCACACCGGGATGTGCTGTGCACAGTACTGATCTCCGTATCACACCGGGAGGTAGTGTGCACTGTACTGATCTCCATATCACACCGGGAGGTACTGTGCACAGAACTGATCTCCATATCACACCAGCAGGTACTGTGCACAGAACTGATCTCCATATCACACCGGGAGGTACTGTGCACAGAACTGATCTCCATATCACACCGGGAGGTAGTGTGCACTGTACTGATCTCCATATCACACCGGGAGGTACTGTGCACAGAACTGATCTCCATATCACATCAGCAGGTAGTGTGCACAGAACTGATCTCCATATCACACCAGCAGGTACTGTGCACAGAACTGATCTCCATATCACACCAGCAGGTACTGTGCACAGAACTGATCTCCATATCCCACCGGGAGGTAGTGTGCACTGTACTGATCTCCATATCACACCGGGAGGTACTGTGCACAGAACTGATCTCCATATCACATCAGCAGGTAGTGTGCACAGAACTGATCTCCATATCACACCAGCAGGTACTGTGCACAGAACTGATCTCAATATCACACCGGGAGGTAGTGTGCACTGTACTGATCTCCGTGTCACACCGGGAGGTACTGTGCACAGAACTGATCTCCATATCACACCAGCAGGTACTGTGCACAGAACTGATCTCCATATCACACCGGGAGGTACTGTGCACAGAACTGATCTCCATATCACACCGGGAGGTAACGTGCACAGAACTGATCTCCATATCACACCGGGAGGTCGTGTGCGCAGAACTGATCTCCATATCACACCGGGAGGTAGTGTGCACTGTACTGATCTCCATATCACACCGGGAGGTACTGTGCACAGAACTGATCTCCATATCACACCGGGAGGTAGTGTGCACTGTACTGATCTCCATATCACACCGGGATGTGCTGTGCACAGTACTGATCTCCGTATCACACCGGGAGGTACTGTGCACAGAACTGATCTCCATATCACACGGGGAGGTAGTGTGCACTGTACTGATCTCCATATCACACCGGGATGTGCTGTGCACAGTACTGATCTCCGTATCACACCGGGAGGTAGTGTGCACTGTACTGATCTCCATATCACACCGGGAGGTAGTGTGCACAGAACTGATCTCCATATCACACCAGCAGGTACTGTGCACAGAACTGATCTCCATATCACACCAGCAGGTACTGAGCACAGAACTGATCTCCATATCACACCGGGAGGTAGTGTGCACTGTACTGATCTCCATATCACACCGGGAGGTAGTGTGCACTGTACTGATCTCCATGTCACACCGGGAGGTAGTGTGCACTGTACTGATCTCCATATCACACCGGGAGGTACTGTGCACTGTACTGATCTCCGTATCACACCGGGAGGTAGTGTGCACAGAACTGATCTCCGTATCACACCGGAAGGTACTGTGCACTGTACTGATCTCCATATCACACCAGCAGGTACTGAGCACAGAACTGATCTCCGTATCACACCGGGAGGTAGTGTGCACTGTACTGATCTCCATATCACACCAGCAGGTACTGTGCACAGAACTGATCTCCATATCACACCAGCAGGTACTGTGCACAGAACTGATCTCCATATCACACCAGCAGGTACTGTGCACAGAACTGATCTCCATATCACACCAGCAGGTACTGTGCACTGTACTGATCTCCATATCACACCGGGAGGTAGTGTGCACTGTACTGATCTCCATATCACACCGGGAGGTACTGTGCACAGAACTGATCTCCATATCAAAACGGGAGGTAGTGTGCACTGTACTGATCTCCAGAGCACACCGGGAGGTTGTGTGCACAGAACTGATCTCCATATCACACCGGGAGGTAGTGTGCACTGTACTGATCTCCATATCACACCGGGATGTGCTGTGCACAGTACTGATCTCCGTATCACACCGGGAGGTAGTGTGCACTGTACTGATCTCCATATCACACCAGCAGGTACTGTGCACAGAACTGATCTCCATATCACACCGGGAGGTACTGTGCACAGAACTGATCTCCATATCACACCGGGAGGTACTGTGCACAGAACTGATCTCCATATCACACCGGGAGGTAGTATGCACTGTACTGATCTCCATATCACACCAGCAGGTACTGTGCACAGAACTGATCTCCATATCACACCAGGAGGTAGTGTGCACAGAACTGATCTCCATATCACACCGGGAGGTAGTGTGCACTGTACTGATCTCCATATCACACCGGGAGGTACTGTGCGCAGAACTGATCTCCGTATCACACCGGGAGGTACTGTGCACAGAACTGATCTCCATATCACATCAGCAGGTACTGTGCACAGAACTGATCTCCGTATCACACCGGGAGGTACTGTGCACAGAACTGATCTCCATATCACACCAGGAGGTAGTGTGCACTGTACTGATCTACATATCACACCGGGAGGTACTGTGCACAGAACTGATCTCCATATCACACCGGGAGGTACTGTGCACAGAACTGATCTCCATATCACACCGGGAGGTAGTGTGCACAGAACTGATCTCCATATCACACCGGGAGGTTATGTGCGCAGAACTGATCTCCATATCACACCAGCAGGTACTGTGCACAGAACTGCTCTCCATATCACACCGGGAGGTAGTGTGCACTGTACTGATCTCCATATCACAACGGGATGTGCTGTGCACAGTCCTGATCTCCGTATCACACCGGGAGGTAGTGTGCACTGTACTGATCTCCATATCACACCGGGAGGTACTGTGCACAGAACTGATCTCCATATCACACCAGCAGGTACTGTGCACAGAACTGATCTCAATATCACACCGGGAGGTAGTGTGCACTGTACTGATCACCGTGTCACACCGGGAGGTACTGTGCACAGAACTGATCTCCATATCACACCAGCAGGTACTTTGCACAGAACTGATCTCCATATCACACCGGGAGGTACTGTGCACAGAACTGATCTCCATATCACACCGGGAGGTAACGTGCACAGAACTGATCTCCATATCACACCGGGAGGTCGTGTGCGCAGAACTGATCTCCATATCACACCGGGAGGTAGTGTGCACTGTACTGATCTCCATATCACACCAGCAGGTACTGTGCACAGAACTGATCTCCATATCACACCGGGAGGTAGTGTGCACTGTACTGATCTCCATATCACACCGGGAGGTAGTGTGCACAGAACTGATCTCCGTATCACACCGGGAGGTACTGTGCACAGAACTGATCTCCATATCACACCAGCAGGTACTGTGCACAGAACTGATCTCCATATCACACCGGGAGGTACTGTGCACAGAACTGATCTCCATATCACACCGGGAGGTACCGTGCACAGAACTGATCTCCATATCACACCGGGAGGTAGTGTGCGCAGAACTGATCTCCATATCACACCGGGAGGTTGTGTGCGCAGAACTGATCTCCATATCACACCGGGAGGTAGTGTGCACTGTACTGATCTCCATATCACACCGGGAGGTAGTGTGCACTGTACTGATCTCCATATCACACCAGCAGGTACTGTGCACAGAACTGATCTCCATATCACACGGGGAGGTAGTGTGCACTGTACTGATCTCCATATCACACCGGGAGGTAGTGTGCACAGTACTGATCTCCGTATCACACCGGGAGGTACTGTGCACAGAACTGATCTCCATATCACACCGGGAGGTAGTGTGCACTGTACTGATCTCCATATCACACCGGGATGTGCTGTGCACAGAACTGATCTCCATATCACACCAGGAGGTAGTGTGCACTGTACTGATCTCCATATCACACCGGGAGGTAGTGTGCACTGTACTGATCTCCATATCACACCAGCAGGTACTGTGCACAGAACTGATCTCCATATCACACCGGGAGGTACTGAGCACAGAACTGATCACCATATCTCACCGGGAGGTACTGTGCACAGAACTGATCTCCATATCACACCGGGAGGTACTGTGCACAGAACTGATCTCCATATCACACCGGGAGGTACTGTGCACAGAACTGATCTCCATATCACACCGGGAGGTAGTGTGCACTGTACTGATCTCCATATCACACCGGGAGGTACTGTGCACAGAACTGATCTCCATATCACACCGGGAGGTAGTGTGCACTGTACTGATCTCCATATCACACCGGGAGGTAGTGTGCACTGCACTGATCTCCATATCACACCGGGATGTGCTGTGCACAGTACTGATCTCCGTATCACACCGGGAGGTAGTGTGCACTGTACTGATCTCCATATCACACCGGGAGGTACTGTGCACAGAACTGATCTCCATATCACACCAGCAGGTACTGTGCACAGAACTGATCTCCATATCACACCGGGAGGTACTGTGCACAGAACTGATCTCCATATCACACCGGGAGGTACTGTGCACAGAACTGATCTCCATATCACACCGGGAGGTAGTGTGCACTGTACTGATCTCCATATCACACCGGGAGGTACTGTGCACAGAACTGATCTCCATATCACATCAGCAGGTAGTGTGCACAGAACTGATCTCCATATCACACCAGCAGGTACTGTGCACAGAACTGATCTCCATATCACACCAGCAGGTACTGAGCACAGAACTGATCTCCATATCACACCGGGAGGTAGTGTGCACTGTACTGATCTCCATATCACACCGGGAGGTAGTGTGCACTGTACTGATCTCCATGTCACACCGGGAGGTAGTGTGCACTGTACTGATCTCCATATCACACCGGGAGGTACTGTGCACTGTACTGATCTCCGTATCACACCGGGAGGTAGTGTGCACAGAACTGATCTCCATATCACAGCGGGAGGTAGTGTGCACTGTACTGATCTCCATATCACACCAGCAGGTACTGAGCACAGAACTGATCTCCGTATCACACCGGGAGGTAGTGTGCACTGGACTGATCTCCATATCACACCAGCAGGTACTGTGCACAGAACTGATCTCCATATCACACCAGCAGGTACTGTGCACAGAACTGATCTCCATATCACACCAGCAGGTACTGTGCACAGAACTGATCTCCATATCACACCAGCAGGTACTGTGCACTGTACTGATCTCCATATCACACCGGGAGGTAGTGTGCACTGTACTGATCTCCATATCACACCGGGAGGTACTGTGCACAGAACTGATCTCCATATCACACCGGGAGGTAGTGTGCACTGTACTGATCTCCATAGCACACCGGGAGGTTGTGTGCACAGAACTGATCTCCATATCACACCGGGAGGTAGTGTGCACTGTACTGATCTCCATATCACACCGGGATGTGCTGTGCACAGTACTGATCTCCGTATCACACCGGGAGGTAGTGTGCACTGTACTGATCTCCATATCACACCAGCAGGTACTGTGCACAGAACTGATCTCCATATCACACCGGGAGGTACTGTGCACAGAACTGATCTCCATATCACACCGGGAGGTACTGTGCACAGAACTGATCTCCATATCACAGGGGGAGGTAGTATGCACTGTACTGATCTCCATATCACACCAGCAGGTACTGTGCACAGAACTGATCTCCATATCACACCAGGAGGTTGTGTGCACAGAACTGATCTCCATATCACACCGGGAGGTAGTGTGCACTGTCCTGATCTCCATATCACACCGGGAGGTACTGTGCGCAGAACTGATCTCCGTATCACACCGGGAGGTACTGTGCACAGAACTGATCTCCATATCACATCAGCAGGTACTGTGCACAGAACTGATCTCCGTATCACACCGGGAGGTAGTGTGCACAGAACTGATCTCCATATCACACCGGGAGGTAGTGTGCACTGTACTGATCTCCATATCACACCGGGAGGTACTGTGCACAGAACTGATCTCCGTATCACACCAGCAGTACTGTGCACAGAACTGATCTCCGTATCACACCGGGAGGTAGAGTGCACTGTACTGATCTCCATATCACACCAGCAGGTACTGTGCACAGAACTGATCTCCATATCACACCGGGAGGTAGTGTGCACTGTACTGATCTCCATATCACACCGGGAGGTAGTGTGCACAGAACTGATCTCCGTATCACACCGGGAGGTACTGTGCACAGAACTGATCTCCATATCACACCAGCAGGTACTGTGCACAGAACTGATCTCCATATCACACCGGGAGGTACTGTGCACAGAACTGATCTCCATATCACACCAGCAGGTACTGTGCACAGAACTGATCTCCATATCACACCGGGAGGTAGTGTGCACTGTACTGATCTCCATATCACACCGGGATGTGCTGTGCACAGTACTGATCTCCGTATCACACCGGGAGGTACTGTGCACAGAACTGATCTCCATATCACACCGGGAGGTAGTGTGCACTGTACTGATCTCCATATCACACCGGGATGTGCTGTGCAATGAACTGATCTCCATATCACACCAGGAGGTAGTGTGCACTGTACTGATCTCCATATCACACCGGGAGGTAGTGTGCACTGTACTGATCTCCATATCACACCCGCAGGTACTGTGCACAGAACTGATCTCCATATCACACCAGCAGGTACTGTGCACAGAACTGATCTCCATATCACACCGGGAGGTAGTGTGCACTGTACTGATCTCCTTATCACACCAGCAGGTACTGTGCACAGAACTGATCTCCATATCACACCGGGAGGTACTGAGCACAGAACTGATCACCATATCTCACCGGGAGGTACTGTGCACAGAACTGATCTCCATATCACACCGGGAGGTACTGTGCACAGAACTGATCTCCATATCACACCGGGAGGTACTGTGCACAGAACTGATCTCCATATCACACCGGGAGGTAGTGTGCACAGAAGAGATCTCCATAGCACACCGGGAGGTTATGTGCGCAGAACTGATCTCCATATCACACCAGCAGGTACTGTGCACAGAACTGATCTCCATATCACACCGGGAGGTAGTGTGCACTGTACTGATCTCCATATCACACCGGGATGTGCTGTGCACAGTACTGATCTCCGTATCACACCGGGAGGTAGTGTGCACTGTACTGATCTCCATATCACACCGGGAGGTACTGTGCACAGAACTGATCTCCATATCACACCAGCAGGTACTGTGCACAGAACTGATCTCCATATCACACCGGGAGGTACTGTGCACAGAACTGATCTCCATATCACACCGGGAGGTACTGTGCACAGAACTGATCTCCATATCACACCGGGAGGTAGTGTGCACTGTACTGATCTCCATATCACACCGGGAGGTACTGTGCACAGAACTGATCTCCATATCACATCAGCAGGTAGTGTGCACAGAACTGATCTCCATATCACACCAGCAGGTACTGTGCACAGAACTGATCTCCATATCACACCAGCAGGTACTGTGCACAGAACTGATCTCCATATCCCACCGGGAGGTAGTGTGCACTGTACTGATCTCCATATCACACCGGGAGGTACTGAGCACAGAACTGATCACCATATCTCACCGGGAGGTACTGTGCACAGAACTGATCTCCATATCACACCGGGAGGTACTGTGCACAGAACTGATCTCCATATCACACCGGGAGGTACTGTGCACAGAACTGATCTCCATATCACACCGGGAGGTAGTGTGCACAGAAGAGATCTCCATAGCACACCGGGAGGTTATGTGCGCAGAACTGATCTCCATATCACACCAGCAGGTACTGTGCACAGAACTGATCTCCATATCACACCGGGAGGTAGTGTGCACTGTACTGATCTCCATATCACACCGGGATGTGCTGTGCACAGTACTGATCTCCGTATCACACCGGGAGGTAGTGTGCACTGTACTGATCTCCATATCACACCGGGAGGTACTGTGCACAGAACTGATCTCCATATCACACCAGCAGGTACTGTGCACAGAACTGATCTCCATATCACACCGGGAGGTACTGTGCACAGAACTGATCTCCATATCACACCGGGAGGTACTGTGCACAGAACTGATCTCCATATCACACCGGGAGGTAGTGTGCACTGTACTGATCTCCATATCACACCGGGAGGTACTGTGCACAGAACTGATCTCCATATCACATCAGCAGGTAGTGTGCACAGAACTGATCTCCATATCACACCAGCAGGTACTGTGCACAGAACTGATCTCCATATCACACCAGCAGGTACTGTGCACAGAACTGATCTCCATATCCCACCGGGAGGTAGTGTGCACTGTACTGATCTCCATATCACACCGGGAGGTACTGTGCACAGAACTGATCTCCATATCACATCAGCAGGTAGTGTGCACAGAACTGATCTCCATATCACACCAGCAGGTACTGTGCACAGAACTGATCTCAATATCACACCGGGAGGTAGTGTGCACTGTACTGATCTCCGTGTCACACCGGGAGGTACTGTGCACAGAACTGATCTCCATATCACACCAGCAGGTACTGTGCACAGAACTGATCTCCATATCACACCGGGAGGTACTGTGCACAGAACTGATCTCCATATCACACCGGGAGGTAACGTGCACAGAACTGATCTCCATATCACACCGGGAGGTCGTGTGCGCAGAACTGATCTCCATATCACACCGGGAGGTAGTGTGCACTGTACTGATCTCCATATCACACCGGGAGGTACTGTGCACAGAACTGATCTCCATATCACACCGGGAGGTAGTGTGCACTGTACTGATCTCCATATCACACCGGGATGTGCTGTGCACAGTACTGATCTCCGTATCACACCGGGAGGTACTGTGCACAGAACTGATCTCCATATCACACGGGGAGGTAGTGTGCACTGTACTGATCTCCATATCACACCGGGATGTGCTGTGCACAGTACTGATCTCCGTATCACACCGGGAGGTAGTGTGCACTGTACTGATCTCCATATCACACCGGGAGGTAGTGTGCACAGAACTGATCTCCATATCACACCAGCAGGTACTGTGCACAGAACTGATCTCCATATCACACCAGCAGGTACTGAGCACAGAACTGATCTCCATATCACACCGGGAGGTAGTGTGCACTGTACTGATCTCCATATCACACCGGGAGGTAGTGTGCACTGTACTGATCTCCATGTCACACCGGGAGGTAGTGTGCACTGTACTGATCTCCATATCACACCGGGAGGTACTGTGCACTGTACTGATCTCCGTATCACACCGGGAGGTAGTGTGCACAGAACTGATCTCCGTATCACACCGGAAGGTACTGTGCACTGTACTGATCTCCATATCACACCAGCAGGTACTGAGCACAGAACTGATCTCCGTATCACACCGGGAGGTAGTGTGCACTGTACTGATCTCCATATCACACCAGCAGGTACTGTGCACAGAACTGATCTCCATATCACACCAGCAGGTACTGTGCACAGAACTGATCTCCATATCACACCAGCAGGTACTGTGCACAGAACTGATCTCCATATCACACCAGCAGGTACTGTGCACTGTACTGATCTCCATATCACACCGGGAGGTAGTGTGCACTGTACTGATCTCCATATCACACCGGGAGGTACTGTGCACAGAACTGATCTCCATATCAAAACGGGAGGTAGTGTGCACTGTACTGATCTCCAGAGCACACCGGGAGGTTGTGTGCACAGAACTGATCTCCATATCACACCGGGAGGTAGTGTGCACTGTACTGATCTCCATATCACACCGGGATGTGCTGTGCACAGTACTGATCTCCGTATCACACCGGGAGGTAGTGTGCACTGTACTGATCTCCATATCACACCAGCAGGTACTGTGCACAGAACTGATCTCCATATCACACCGGGAGGTACTGTGCACAGAACTGATCTCCATATCACACCGGGAGGTACTGTGCACAGAACTGATCTCCATATCACACCGGGAGGTAGTATGCACTGTACTGATCTCCATATCACACCAGCAGGTACTGTGCACAGAACTGATCTCCATATCACACCAGGAGGTAGTGTGCACAGAACTGATCTCCATATCACACCGGGAGGTAGTGTGCACTGTACTGATCTCCATATCACACCGGGAGGTACTGTGCGCAGAACTGATCTCCGTATCACACCGGGAGGTACTGTGCACAGAACTGATCTCCATATCACATCAGCAGGTACTGTGCACAGAACTGATCTCCGTATCACACCGGGAGGTACTGTGCACAGAACTGATCTCCATATCACACCAGGAGGTAGTGTGCACTGTACTGATCTACATATCACACCGGGAGGTACTGTGCACAGAACTGATCTCCATATCACACCGGGAGGTACTGTGCACAGAACTGATCTCCATATCACACCGGGAGGTAGTGTGCACAGAACTGATCTCCATATCACACCGGGAGGTTATGTGCGCAGAACTGATCTCCATATCACACCAGCAGGTACTGTGCACAGAACTGCTCTCCATATCACACCGGGAGGTAGTGTGCACTGTACTGATCTCCATATCACAACGGGATGTGCTGTGCACAGTCCTGATCTCCGTATCACACCGGGAGGTAGTGTGCACTGTACTGATCTCCATATCACACCGGGAGGTACTGTGCACAGAACTGATCTCCATATCACACCAGCAGGTACTGTGCACAGAACTGATCTCAATATCACACCGGGAGGTAGTGTGCACTGTACTGATCACCGTGTCACACCGGGAGGTACTGTGCACAGAACTGATCTCCATATCACACCAGCAGGTACTTTGCACAGAACTGATCTCCATATCACACCGGGAGGTACTGTGCACAGAACTGATCTCCATATCACACCGGGAGGTAACGTGCACAGAACTGATCTCCATATCACACCGGGAGGTCGTGTGCGCAGAACTGATCTCCATATCACACCGGGAGGTAGTGTGCACTGTACTGATCTCCATATCACACCAGCAGGTACTGTGCACAGAACTGATCTCCATATCACACCGGGAGGTAGTGTGCACTGTACTGATCTCCATATCACACCGGGAGGTAGTGTGCACAGAACTGATCTCCGTATCACACCGGGAGGTACTGTGCACAGAACTGATCTCCATATCACACCAGCAGGTACTGTGCACAGAACTGATCTCCATATCACACCGGGAGGTACTGTGCACAGAACTGATCTCCATATCACACCGGGAGGTACCGTGCACAGAACTGATCTCCATATCACACCGGGAGGTAGTGTGCGCAGAACTGATCTCCATATCACACCGGGAGGTTGTGTGCGCAGAACTGATCTCCATATCACACCGGGAGGTAGTGTGCACTGTACTGATCTCCATATCACACCGGGAGGTAGTGTGCACTGTACTGATCTCCATATCACACCAGCAGGTACTGTGCACAGAACTGATCTCCATATCACACGGGGAGGTAGTGTGCACTGTACTGATCTCCATATCACACCGGGAGGTAGTGTGCACAGTACTGATCTCCGTATCACACCGGGAGGTACTGTGCACAGAACTGATCTCCATATCACACCGGGAGGTAGTGTGCACTGTACTGATCTCCATATCACACCGGGATGTGCTGTGCACAGAACTGATCTCCATATCACACCAGGAGGTAGTGTGCACTGTACTGATCTCCATATCACACCGGGAGGTAGTGTGCACTGTACTGATCTCCATATCACACCAGCAGGTACTGTGCACAGAACTGATCTCCATATCACACCGGGAGGTACTGAGCACAGAACTGATCACCATATCTCACCGGGAGGTACTGTGCACAGAACTGATCTCCATATCACACCGGGAGGTACAGTGCACAGAACTGATCTCCATATCACACCGGGAGGTACTGTGCACAGAACTGATCTCCATATCACACCGGGAGGTAGTGTGCACTGTACTGATCTCCATATCACACCGGGAGGTACTGTGCACAGAACTGATCTCCATATCACACCGGGAGGTAGTGTGCACTGTACTGATCTCCATATCACACCGGGAGGTAGTGTGCACTGCACTGATCTCCATATCACACCGGGATGTGCTGTGCACAGTACTGATCTCCGTATCACACCGGGAGGTAGTGTGCACTGTACTGATCTCCATATCACACCGGGAGGTACTGTGCACAGAACTGATCTCCATATCACACCAGCAGGTACTGTGCACAGAACTGATCTCCATATCACACCGGGAGGTACTGTGCACAGAACTGATCTCCATATCACACCGGGAGGTACTGTGCACAGAACTGATCTCCATATCACACCGGGAGGTAGTGTGCACTGTACTGATCTCCATAT
The DNA here is from genome assembly GCF_030684315.1 of Stegostoma tigrinum. Taxonomy (NCBI): domain Eukaryota; kingdom Metazoa; phylum Chordata; class Chondrichthyes; order Orectolobiformes; family Stegostomatidae; genus Stegostoma; species Stegostoma tigrinum. The sequence goes on from NC_081394.1 coordinate 14,983,187, forward strand.
CACACCGGGAGGTACTGTGCACAGAACTGATCTCCATATCACATCAGCAGGTAGTGTGCACAGAACTGATCTCCATATCACACCAGCAGGTACTGTGCACAGAACTGATCTCCATATCACACCGGGAGGTAGCGTGCACTGTACTGATCTCCATATCACATCAGCAGGTAGTGTGCACAGAACTGATCTCCATATCACACCAGCAGGTACTGTACACAGAACTGATCTCCATATCCCTCCGGGAGGTAGTGTGCACTGTACTGATCTCCATATCACACCGGGAGGTACTGTGCACAGAACTGATCTCCATATCACACCAGCAGGTACTGTGCACAGAACTGATCTCAATATCACACCGGGAGGTAGTGTGCACTGTACTGATCTCCATATCACACCGGGAGGTACTGTGCACAGAACTGATCTCCATATCACACCAGCAGGTACTTTGCACAGAACTGATCTCCGTATCACACCGGGAGGTACTGTGCACAGAACTGATCTCCATATCACACCGGGAGGTAACGTGCACAGAACTGATCTCCATATCACACCGGGAGGTCGTGTGCGCAGAACTGATCTCCATATCACACCGGGAGGTAGTGTGCACTGTACTGATCTCCATATCACACCAGCAGGTACTGTGCACAGAACTGATCTCCATATCACACCGGGAGGTAGTGTGCACTGTACTGATCTCCATATCACACCGGGATGTGCTGTGCACAGTACTGATCTCCGTATCACACCGGGAGGTACTGTGCACAGAACTGATCTCCATATCACACCGGGAGGTAGTGTGTACTGTACTGATCTCCTTATCACACCGGGATGTGCTGTGCACAGTACTGATCTCCGTATCACACCGGGAGGTAGTGTGCACTGTACTGATCTCCATTTCACACCGGGAGGTACTGTGCACAGAACTGATCTCCATATCACATCAGCAGGTAGTGTGCACAGAACTGATCTCCATATCACACCGGGAGGTAGTGTGCACTGTACTGATCTCCATATCACACCAGCAGGTACTGAGCACAGAACTGATCTCCGTATCACACCGGGAGGTAGTGTGCACTGTACTGATCTCCATATCACACCAGCAGGTACTGTGCACAGAACTGATCTCCATATCACACCAGCAGGTACTGTGCACAGAACTGATCTCCATATCACACCAGCAGGTACTGTGCACAGAACTGATCTCCATATCACACCAGCAGGTACTGTGCACTGTACTGATCTCCATATCACACCGGGAGGTAGTGTGCACTGTACTGATCTCCATATCACACCGGGAGGTACTGTGCACAGAACTGATCTCCATATCACACCGGGAGGTAGTGTGCACTGTACTGATCTCCATAGCACACCGGGAGGTTGTGTGCACAGAACTGATCTCCATATCACACCGGGAGGTAGTGTGCACTGTACTGATCTCCATATCACACCGGGATGTGCTGTGCACAGTACTGATCTCCGTATCACACCGGGAGGTAGTGTGCACTGTACTGATCTCCATATCACACCAGCAGGTACTGTGCACAGAACTGATCTCCATATCACACCGGGAGGTACTGTGCACAGAACTGATCTCCATATCTCACCGGGAGGTACTGTGCACAGAACTGATCTCCATATCACACCGGGAGGTAGTATGCACTGTACTGATCTCCATATCACACCAGCAGGTACTGTGCACAGAACTGATCTCCATATCACACCAGGAGGTTGTGTGCACAGAACTGATCTCCATATCACACCGGGAGGTAGTGTGCACTGTACTGATCTCCATATCACACCGGGAGGTACTGTGCGCAGAACTGATCTCCGTATCACACCGGGAGGTACTGTGCACAGAACTGATCTCCATATCACACCGGGAGGTAGTGTGCACTGTACTGATCTCCATATCACACCGGGAGGTACTGTGCACAGAACTGATCTCCATATCACACCGGGAGGTAACGTGCACAGAACTGATCTCCATATCACACCGGGAGGTCGTGTGCGCAGAACTGATCTCCATATCACACCGGGAGGTAGTGTGCACTGTACTGATCTCCATATCACACCAGCAGGTACTGTGCACAGAACTGATCTCCATATCACACCGGGAGGTAGTGTGCACTGTACTGATCTCCATATCACACCGGGAGGTAGTGTGCACAGAACTGATCTCCGTATCACACCGGGAGGTACTGTGCACAGAACTGATCTCCATATCACACCAGCAGGTACTGTGCACAGAACTGATCTCCATATCACACCGGGAGGTACTGTGCACAGAACTGATCTCCATATCACACCGGGAGGTACCGTGCACAGAACTGATCTCCATATCACACCGGGAGGTAGTGTGCGCAGAACTGATCTCCATATCACACCGGGAGGTTGTGTGCGCAGAACTGATCTCCATATCACACCGGGAGGTAGTGTGCACTGTACTGATCTCCATATCACACCAGCAGGTACTGTGCACAGAACTGATCTCCATATCACACGGGGAGGTAGTGTGCACTGTACTGATCTCCATATCACACCGGGATGTGCTGTGCACAGTACTGATCTCCGTATCACACCGGGAGGTACTGTGCACAGAACTGATCTCCATATCACACCGGGAGGTAGTGTGCACTGTACTGATCTCCATATCACACCGGGATGTGCTGTGCACAGAACTGATCTCCATATCACACCAGGAGGTAGTGTGCACTGTACTGATCTCCATATCACACCGGGAGGTAGTGTGCACTGTACTGATCTCCATATCACACCCGCAGGTACTGTGCACAGAACTGATCTCCATATCACACCAGCAGGTACTGTGCACAGAACTGATCTCCATATCACACCGGGAGGTAGTGTGCACTGTACTGATCTCCATATCACACCAGCAGGTACTGTGCACAGAACTGATCTCCATATCACACCGGGAGGTACTGAGCACAGAACTGATCACCATATCTCACCGGGAGGTACTGTGCACAGAACTGATCTCCATATCACACCGGGAGGTACTGTGCACAGAACTGATCTCCATATCACACCGGGAGGTTGTGTGCACAGAACTGATCTCCATAGCACACCGGGAGGTTATGTGCGCAGAACTGATCTCCATATCACACCAGCAGGTACTGTGCACAGAACTGATCTCCATATCACACCGGGAGGTAGTGTGCACTGTACTGATCTCCATATCACACCGGGATGTGCTGTGCACAGTACTGATCTCCGTATCACACCGGGAGGTAGTGTGCACTGTACTGATCTCCATATCACACCGGGAGGTACTGTGCACAGAACTGATCTCCATATCACACCAGCAGGTACTGTGCACAGAACTGATCTCCATATCACACCGGGAGGTACTGTGCACAGAACTGATCTCCATATCACACCGGGAGGTAGTGTGCACAGAACTGATCTCCATATCACACCGGGAGGTAGTGCGCACTGTACTGATCTCCATATCACACCGGGAGGTACTGTGCACAGAACTGATCTCCATATCACATCAGCAGGTAGTGTGCACAGAACTGATCTCCATATCACACCAGCAGGTACTGTGCACAGAACTGATCTCCATATCACACCGGGAGGTAGCGTGCACTGTACTGATCTCCATATCACACCGGGAGGTACTGTGCACAGAACTGATCTCCATATCACACCAGCAGGTACTGTGCACAGAACTGATCTCCATATCCCTCCGGGAGGTAGTGTGCACTGTACTGATCTCCATATCACACCGGGATGTGCTGTGCACAGTACTGATCTCCGTATCACACCGGGAGGTAGTGTGCACTGTACTGATCTCCATATCACACCAGCAGGTACTGTGCACAGAACTGATCTCCATATCACACCGGGAGGTACTGTGCACAGAACTGATCTCCATATCACACCGGGAGGTACTGTGCACAGAACTGATCTCCATATCACACCGGGAGGTAGTATGCACTGTACTGATCTCCATATCACACCAGCAGGTACTGTGCACAGAACTGATCTCCATATCACACCAGGAGGTTGTGTGCACAGAACTGATCTCCATATCACACCGGGAGGTAGTGTGCACTGTACTGATCTCCATATCACACCGGGAGGTACTGTGCGCAGAACTGATCTCCGTATCACACCGGGAGGTACTGTGCACAGAACTGATCTCCATATCACACCGGGAGGTAGTGTGCACTGTACTGATCTCCATATCACACCGGGAGGTACTGTGCACAGAACTGATCTCCATATCACACCGGGAGGTAACGTGCACAGAACTGATCTCCATATCACACCGGGAGGTCGTGTGCGCAGAACTGATCTCCATATCACACCGGGAGGTAGTGTGCACTGTACTGATCTCCATATCACACCAGCAGGTACTGTGCACAGAACTGATCTCCATATCACACCGGGAGGTAGTGTGCACTGTACTGATCTCCATATCACACCGGGAGGTAGTGTGCACAGAACTGATCTCCGTATCACACCGGGAGGTACTGTGCACAGAACTGATCTCCATATCACACCAGCAGGTACTGTGCACAGAACTGATCTCCATATCACACCGGGAGGTACTGTGCACAGAACTGATCTCCATATCACACCGGGAGGTACCGTGCACAGAACTGATCTCCATATCACACCGGGAGGTAGTGTGCGCAGAACTGATCTCCATATCACACCGGGAGGTTGTGTGCGCAGAACTGATCTCCATATCACACCGGGAGGTAGTGTGCACTGTACTGATCTCCATATCACACCAGCAGGTACTGTGCACAGAACTGATCTCCATATCACACGGGGAGGTAGTGTGCACTGTACTGATCTCCATATCACACCGGGATGTGCTGTGCACAGTACTGATCTCCGTATCACACCGGGAGGTACTGTGCACAGAACTGATCTCCATATCACACCGGGAGGTAGTGTGCACTGTACTGATCTCCATATCACACCGGGATGTGCTGTGCACAGAACTGATCTCCATATCACACCAGGAGGTAGTGTGCACTGTACTGATCTCCATATCACACCGGGAGGTAGTGTGCACTGTACTGATCTCCATATCACACCCGCAGGTACTGTGCACAGAACTGATCTCCATATCACACCAGCAGGTACTGTGCACAGAACTGATCTCCATATCACACCGGGAGGTAGTGTGCACTGTACTGATCTCCATATCACACCAGCAGGTACTGTGCACAGAACTGATCTCCATATCACACCGGGAGGTACTGAGCACAGAACTGATCACCATATCTCACCGGGAGGTACTGTGCACAGAACTGATCTCCATATCACACCGGGAGGTACTGTGCACAGAACTGATCTCCATATCACACCGGGAGGTTGTGTGCACAGAACTGATCTCCATAGCACACCGGGAGGTTATGTGCGCAGAACTGATCTCCATATCACACCAGCAGGTACTGTGCACAGAACTGATCTCCATATCACACCGGGAGGTAGTGTGCACTGTACTGATCTCCATATCACACCGGGATGTGCTGTGCACAGTACTGATCTCCGTATCACACCGGGAGGTAGTGTGCACTGTACTGATCTCCATATCACACCGGGAGGTACTGTGCACAGAACTGATCTCCATATCACACCAGCAGGTACTGTGCACAGAACTGATCTCCATATCACACCGGGAGGTACTGTGCACAGAACTGATCTCCATATCACACCGGGAGGTAGTGTGCACAGAACTGATCTCCATATCACACCGGGAGGTAGTGCGCACTGTACTGATCTCCATATCACACCGGGAGGTACTGTGCACAGAACTGATCTCCATATCACATCAGCAGGTAGTGTGCACAGAACTGATCTCCATATCACACCAGCAGGTACTGTGCACAGAACTGATCTCCATATCACACCGGGAGGTAGCGTGCACTGTACTGATCTCCATATCACACCGGGAGGTAGTGTGCACAGAACTGATCTCCATATCACACCAGCAGGTACTGTGCACAGAACTGATCTCCATATCCCTCCGGGAGGTAGTGTGCACTGTACTGATCTCCATATCACACCGGGAGGTCCTGTGCACAGAACTGATCTCCATATCACACCAGGAGGTAGTGTGCACTGTACTGATCTCCATATCACACCGGGAGGTAGTGTGCACTGTACTGATCTCCATATCACACCCGCAGGTACTGTGCACAGAACTGATCTCCATATCACACCAGCAGGTACTGTGCACAGAACTGATCTCCATATCACACCGGGAGGTAGTGTGCACTGTACTGATCTCCTTATCACACCAGCAGGTACTGTGCACAGAACTGATCTCCATATCACACCGGGAGGTACTGAGCACAGAACTGATCACCATATCTCACCGGGAGGTACTGTGCACAGAACTGATCTCCATATCACACCGGGAGGTACTGTGCACAGAACTGATCTCCATATCACACCGGGAGGTACTGTGCACAGAACTGATCTCCATATCACACCGGGAGGTAGTGTGCACAGAACTGATCTCCATAGCACACCGGGAGGTTATGTGCGCAGAACTGATCTCCATATCACACCAGCAGGTACTGTGCACAGAACTGATCTCCATATCACACCGGGAGGTAGTGTGCACTGTACTGATCTCCATATCACACCGGGATGTGCTGTGCACAGTACTGATCTCCGTATCACACCGGGAGGGAGTGTGCACTGTACTGATCTCCATATCACACCGGGAGGTACTGTGCACAGAACTGATCTCCATATCACACCAGCAGGTACTGTGCACAGAACTGATCTCCATATCACACCGGGAGGTACTGTGCACAGAACTGATCTCCATATCACACCGGGAGGTACTGTGCACAGAACTGATCTCCATATCACACCGGGAGGTAGTGTGCACTGTACTGATCTCCGTATCACACCGGGAGGTACTGTGCACAGAACTGATCTCCATATCACATCAGCAGGTAGTGTGCACAGAACTGATCTCCATATCACACCAGCAGGTACTGTGCACAGAACTGATCTCCATATCACACCGGGAGGTACTGTGCACTGTACTGATCTCCATATCACACCGGGAGGTAGTGTGCACTGTACTGATCTCCATATCACACCGGGAGGTACTGTGCACAGAACTGATCTCCATATCACACCAGCAGGTACTGTGCACAGAACTGATCTCCATATCCCACCGGGAGGTAGTGTGCACTGTACTGATCTCCATATCACACCGGGAGGTACTGTGCACAGAACTGATCTCCATATCACATCAGCAGGTAGTGTGCACAGAACTGATCTCCATATCACACCAGCAGGTACTGTGCACAGAACTGATCTCAATATCACACCGGGAGGTAGTGTGCACTGTACTGATCTCCGTGTCACACCGGGAGGTACTGTGCACAGAACTGATCTCCATATCACACCAGCAGGTACTGTGCACAGAACTGATCTCCGTATCACACCGGGAGGTACTGTGCACAGAACTGATCTCCATATCACACCGGGAGGTAACGTGCACAGAACTGATCTCCATATCACACCGGGAGGTCGTGTGCGCAGAACTGATCTCCATATCACACCGGGAGGTAGTGTGCACTGTACTGATCTCCATATCACACCAGCAGGTACTGTGCACAGAACTGATCTCCATATCACACCGGGAGGTAGTGTGCACTGTACTGATCTCCATATCACACCGGGATGTGTGGTGCACAGTACTGATCTCCGTATCACACCGGGAGGTAGTGTGCACTGTACTGATCTCCATATCACACCGGGATGTAGTGTGCACAGAACTGATCTCCATATCACACCAGCAGGTACTGTGCACAGAACTGATCTCCATATCACACCAGCAGGTACTGAGCACAGAACTGATCTCCATATCACACCGGGAGGTAGTGTGCACTGTACTGATCTCCATATCACACCGGGAGGTAGTGTGCACTGTACTGATCTCCATGTCACACCGGGAGGTAGTGTGCACTGTACTGATCTCCATATCACACCGGGAGGTACTGTGCACTGTACTGATCTCCGTATCACACCGGGAGGTAGTGTGCACAGAACTGATCTCCGTATCACACCGGGAGGTACTGTGCACTGTACTGATCTCCATATCACACCAGCAGGTACTGAGCACAGAACTGATCTCCGTATCACACCGGGAGGTAGTGTGCACTGTACTGATCTCCATATCACACCAGCAGGTACTGTGCACAGAACTGATCTCCATATCACACCAGCAGGTACTGTGCACACAACTGATCTCCATATCACACCAGCAGGTACTGTGCACTGTACTGATCTCCATATCACACCGGGAGGTAGTGTGCACTGTACTGATCTCCATATCACACCGGGAGGTACTGTGCACAGAACTGATCTCCATATCACACCGGGAGGTAGTGTGCACTGTACTGATCTCCATAGCACACCGGGAGGTTGTGTGCACAGAACTGATCTCCATATCACACCGGGAGGTAGTGTGCACTGTACTGATCTCCATATCACACCGGGATGTGCTGTGCACAGTACTGATCTCCGTATCACACCGGGAGGTAGTGTGCACTGTACTGATCTCCATATCACACCAGCAGGTACTGTGCACAGAACTGATCTCCATATCACACCGGGAGGTACTGTGCACAGAACTGATCTCCATATCACACCGGGAGGTACTGTGCACAGAACTGATCTCCATATCACACCGGGAGGTAGAATGCACTGTACTGATCTCCATATCACACCAGCAGGTACTGTGCACAGAACTGATCTCCATATCACACCGGGAGGTAGTGTGCACTGTACTGATCTCCATATCACAACGGGATGTGCTGTGCACAGTCCTGATCTCCGTATCACACCGGGAGGTAGTGTGCACTGTACTGATCTCCATATCACACCGGGAGGTACTGTGCACAGAACTGATCTCCATATCACACCAGCAGGTACTGTGCACAGAACTGATCTCAATATCACACCGGGAGGTAGTGTGCACTGTACTGATCACCGTGTCACACCGGGAGGTACTGTGCACAGAACTGATCTCCATATCACACCAGCAGGTACTTTGCACAGAACTGATCTCCGTATCACACCGGGAGGTACTGTGCACAGAACTGATCTCCATATCACACCGGGAGGTAACGTGCACAGAACTGATCTCCATATCACACCGGGAGGTCGTGTGCGCAGAACTGATCTCCATATCACACCGGGAGGTAGTGTGCACTGTACTGATCTCCATATCACACCAGCAGGTACTGTGCACAGAACTGATCTCCATATCACACGGGGAGGTAGTGTGCACTGTACTGATCTCCATATCACACCGGGAGGTAGTGTGCACAGAACTGATCTCCGTATCACACCGGGAGGTACTGTGCACAGAACTGATCTCCATATCACACCAGCAGGTACTGTGCACAGAACTGATCTCCATATCACACCGGGAGGTACTGTGCACAGAACTGATCTCCATATCACACCGGGAGGTACCGTGCACAGAACTGATCTCCATATCACACCGGGAGGTAGTGTGCGCAGAACTGATCTCCATATCACACCGGGAGGTTGTGTGCGCAGAACTGATCTCCATATCACACCGGGAGGTAGTGTGCACTGTACTGATCTCCATATCACACCGGGAGGTAGTGTGCACTGTACTGATCTCCATATCACACCAGCAGGTACTGTGCACAGAACTGATCTCCATATCACACCGGGAGGTAGTGTGCACTGTACTGATCTCCATATCACACCGGGAGGTACTGTGCACAGAACTGATCTCCATATCACACCGGGAGGTAGTGTGCACTGTACTGATCTCCATAGCACACCGGGAGGTTGTGTGCACAGAACTGATCTCCATATCACACCGGGAGGTAGTGTGCACTGTACTGATCTCCATATCACACCGGGATGTGCTGTGCACAGTACTGATCTCCGTATCACACCGGGAGGTAGTGTGCACTGTACTGATCTCCATATCACACCAGCAGGTACTGTGCACAGAACTGATCTCCATATCACACCGGGAGGTACTGTGCACAGAACTGATCTCCATATCACACCGGGAGGTAATGTGCACAGAACTGATCTCCATATCACACCGGGAGGTAGAATGCACTGTACTGATCTCCATATCACACCAGCAGGTACTGTGCACAGAACTGATCTCCATATCACACCAGGAGGTAGTGTGCACAGAACTGATCTCCATATCACACCGGGAGGTAGTGTGCACTGTACTGATCTCCATATCACACCGGGAGGTACTGTGCGCAGAACTGATCTCCGTATCACACCGGGAGGTACTGTGCACAGAACTGATCTCCATATCACATCAGCAGGTACTGTGCACAGAACTGATCTCCGTATCACACCGGGAGGTACTGTGCACAGAACTGATCTCCATATCACACCGGGAGGTAGTGTGCACTGTACTGATCTCCATATCACACCGGGAGGTACTGTGCACAGAACTGATCTCCATATCACACCGGGAGGTACTGTGCACAGAACTGATCTCCATATCACACCGGGAGGTAGTGTGCACAGAACTGATCTCCATATCACACCGGGAGGTTATGTGCGCAGAACTGATCTCCATATCACACCAGCAGGTACTGTGCACAGAACTGATCTCCATATCACACCGGGAGGTAGTGTGCACTGTACTGATCTCCATATCACAACGGGATGTGCTGTGCACAGTCCTGATCTCCGTATCACACCGGGAGGTAGTGTGCACTGTACTGATCTCCATATCACACCGGGAGGTACTGTGCACAGAACTGATCTCCATATCACACCAGCAGGTACTGTGCACAGAACTGATCTCAATATCACACCGGGAGGTAGTGTGCACTGTACTGATCACCGTGTCACACCGGGAGGTACTGTGCACAGAACTGATCTCCATATCACACCAGCAGGTACTTTGCACAGAACTGATCTCCGTATCACACCGGGAGGTACTGTGCACAGAACTGATCTCCATATCACACCGGGAGGTAACGTGCACAGAACTGATCTCCATATCACACCGGGAGGTCGTGTGCGCAGAACTGATCTCCATATCACACCGGGAGGTAGTGTGCACTGTACTGATCTCCATATCACACCAGCAGGTACTGTGCACAGAACTGATCTCCATATCACACGGGGAGGTAGTGTGCACTGTACTGATCTCCATATCACACCGGGAGGTAGTGTGCACAGAACTGATCTCCGTATCACACCGGGAGGTACTGTGCACAGAACTGATCTCCATATCACACCAGCAGGTACTGTGCACAGAACTGATCTCCATATCACACCGGGAGGTACTGTGCACAGAACTGATCTCCATATCACACCGGGAGGTACCGTGCACAGAACTGATCTCCATATCACACCGGGAGGTAGTGTGCGCAGAACTGATCTCCATATCACACCGGGAGGTTGTGTGCGCAGAACTGATCTCCATATCACACCGGGAGGTAGTGTGCACTGTACTGATCTCCATATCACACCGGGAGGTAGTGTGCACTGTACTGATCTCCATATCACACCAGCAGGTACTGTGCACAGAACTGATCTCCATATCACACCGGGAGGTAGTGTGCACTGTACTGATCTCCATATCACACCGGGATGTGCTGTGCACAGTACTGATCTCCGTATCACACCGGGAGGTACTGTGCACAGAACTGATCTCCATATCACACCTGGAGGTAGTGTGCACTGTACTGATCTCCATATCACACCGGGAGGTAGTGTGCACTGTACTGATCTCCATATCACACCAGCAGGTACTATGCACAGAACTGATCTCCATATCACACCAGGAGGTAGTGTGCACTGTACTGATCTCCATATCACACCGGGAGGTAGTGTGCACTGTACTGATCTCCATATCACACCCGCAGGTACTGTGCACAGAACTGATCTCCATATCACACCAGCAGGTACTGTGCACAGAACTGATCTCCATATCACACCGGGAGGTAGTGTGCACTGTACTGATCTCCATATCACACCAGCAGGTACTGTGCACAGAACTGATCTCCATATCACACCGGGAGGTACTGAGCACAGAACTGATCACCATATCTCACCGGGAGGTACTGTGCACAGAACTGATCTCCATATCACACCGGGAGGTACTGTGCACAGAACTGATCTCCATATCACACCGGGAGGTACTGTGCACAGAACTGATCTCCATATCACACCGGGAGGTAGTGTGCATAGAACTGATCTCCATAGCACACCGGGAGGTTATGTGCGCAGAACTGATCTCCATATCACACCAGCAGGTACTGTGCACAGAACTGATCTCCATATCACACCGGGAGGTAGTGTGCACTGTACTGATCTCCATATCACACCGGGATGTGCTGTGCACAGTACTGATCTCCGTATCACACCGGGAGGTAGTGTGCACTGTACTGATCTCCATATCACACCGGGAGGTACTGTGCACAGAACTGATCTCCATATCACACCAGCAGGTACTGTGCACAGAACTGATCTCCATATCACACCGGGAGGTACTGTGCACAGAACTGATCTCCATATCACACCGGGAGGTACTGTGCACAGAACTGATCTCCATATCACACCGGGAGGTAGTGTGCACTGTACTGATCTCCATATCACACCGGGAGGTACTGTGCACAGAACTGATCTCCATATCACATCAGCAGGTAGTGTGCACAGAACTGATCTCCATATCACACCAGCAGGTACTGTGCACAGAACTGATCTCCATATCACACCGGGAGGTAGTGTGCACTGTACTGATCTCCATATCACACCGGGAGGTACTGTGCACAGAACTGATCTCCATATCACACCAGCAGGTACTGTGCACAGAACTGATCTCCATATCCCTCCGGGAGGTAGTGTGCACTGTACTGATCTCCATATCACACCGGGAGGTCCTGTGCACAGAACTGATCTCCATATCACATCAGCAGGTAGTGTGCACAGAACTGATCTCCATATCACACCAGCAGGTACTGTGCACAGAACTGATCTCAATATCACACCGGGAGGTAGTGTGCACTGTACTGATCTCCGTGTCACACCGGGAGGTACTGTGCACAGAACTGATCTCCATATCACACCAGCAGGTACTTTGCACAGAACTGATCTCCGTATCACACCGGGAGGCACTGTGCACAGAACTGATCTCCATATCACACCGGGAGGTAACGTGCACAGAACTGATCTCCATATCACACCGGGAGGTCGTGTGCGCAGAACTGATCTCCATATCACACCGGGAGGTAGTGTGCACTGTACTGATCTCCATATCACACCAGCAGGTACTGTGCACAGAACTGATCTCCATATCACACCGGGAGGTAGTGTGCACTGTACTGATCTCCATATCACACCGGGATGTGCTGTGCACAGTACTGATCTCCGTATCACACCGGGAGGTACTGTGCACAGAACTGATCTCCATATCACACCGGGAGGTAGTGTGCACTGTACTGATCTCCATATCACACCGGGATGTGCTGTGCACAGTACTGATCTCCGTATCACACCGGGAGGTAGTGTGCACTGTACTGATCTCCATATCACACCGGGAGGTAGTGTGCACAGAACTGATCTCCATATCACACCAGCAGGTACTGTGCACAGAATTGATCTCCATATCAGACCAGCAGGTACTGTGCACAGAACTGATCTCCATATCACACCAGCAGGTACTGTGCACAGAACTGATCTCCATATCACACCAGCAGGTACTGAGCACAGAACTGATCTCCATATCACACCGGGAGGTAGTGTGCACTGTACTGATCTCCATATCACACCGGGAGGTAGTGTGCACTGTACTGATCTCCATGTCACACCGGGAGGTAGTGTGCACTGTACTGATCTCCATATCACACCGGGAGGTACTGTGCACTGTACTGATCTCCGTATCACACCGGGAGGTAGTGTGCACAGAACTGATCTCCATATCACACCGGGAGGTAGTGTGCACTGTACTGATCTCCATATCACACCAGCAGGTACTGAGCACAGAACTGATCTCCGTATCACACCGGGAGGTAGTGTGCACTGTACTGATCTCCATATCACACCAGCAGGTACTGTGCACAGAACTGATCTCCATATCACACCAGCAGGTACTGTGCACAGAACTGATCTCCATATCACACCGGGAGGTAGTGTGCACTGTACTGATCTCCATATCACACCAGCAGGTACTGTGCACAGAACTGATCTCCATATCACACCGGGAGGTACTGAGCACAGAACTGATCACCATATCTCACCGGGAGGTACTGTGCACAGAACTGATCTCCATATCACACCGGGAGGTACTGTGCACAGAACTGATCTCCATATCACACCGGGAGGTACTGTGCACAGAACTGATCTCCATATCACACCGGGAGGTAGTGTGCACAGAACTGATCTCCATAGCACACCGGGAGGTTATGTGCGCAGAACTGATCTCCATATCACACCAGCAGGTACTGTGCACAGAACTGATCTCCATATCACACCGGGAGGTAGTGTGCACTGTACTGATCTCCATATCACACCGGGATGTGCTGTGCACAGTACTGATCTCCGTATCACACCGGGAGGTAGTGTGCACTGTACTGATCTCCATATCACACCGGGAGGTACTGTGCACAGAACTGATCTCCATATCACACCAGCAGGTACTGTGCACAGAACTGATCTCCATATCACACTGGGAGGTACTGTGCACAGAACTGATCTCCATATCACACCGGGAGGTACTGTGCACAGAACTGATCTCCATATCACACCGGGAGGTAGTGTGCACTGTACTGATCTCCATATCACACCGGGAGGTAGTGTGCACTCTACTGATCTCCATATCACACCAGCAGGTACTGTGCACAGAACTGATCTCCATATCACACCGGGAGGTAGTGTGCACTGTACTGATCTCCATATCACACCAGCAGGTACTATGCACAGAACTGATCTCCATTTCACACCAGGAGGTACTGTGCACAGAACTGATCTCCATATCACACCAGGAGGTAGTGTGCACAGAACTGATCTCCATATCACACCGGGAGGTAGTGTGCACTGTACTGATCTCCACATCATTCCGGGAGGTACTGTGTGCAGAACTGATCTCCGTATCACACCGGGAGGTACTGTGCACAGAACTGATCTCCGTATCACACCGGGAGGTACTGTGCACAGAACTGACCTCCATATCACACCAGCAGAACTGTGCACAGAACTGATCTCCATATCACCCCGGGACGTAGTGTGCGCAGTACTGATCTCCATATCACACCAGCAGGTACTGTGCACAGAACTGATCTCCATATCACACCGGGAGGTAGTGTGTGCAGTACTGATCTCCGTATCACACCGGGAGGTAGTGTGCACAGAACTGATCTCCATATCACACCAGCAGGTACTGTGCACAGAACTGATCTCCATATCACACCGGGAGGTAGTGTGCGCAGAACTGATCTCCATATCACACCAGGAGGTACTGTGCACAGAACTGATCTCCATATCACACCAGCAGGTACTGTGCACAGAACTGATCTCCATATCACACCGGGAGGTAGTGTGCACTGTACTGACCTCCATATCACACCGGGATGTGCTGTGCACAGTACTGATCTCCGTATCACACCGGGAGGTACTGTGCACAGTACCAATCTCCATACGACACCGGGAGGTTCTGTGCACAGTCCTGATCTCCATATAACACCACGAGATGCCGTAATGATCTCCATATCACCCCAGGAGATACTGTGCACTTTACTGATCTCCATATCACACCGGGAGGTAGTGTGCACTGTACTGATCTCCATATCACACCGGGAGGTACTGTGCACAGAACTGATCTCCATATCGCACCGGGAGGTACTGTGTGCAGTACTGATCTCCGTATCACACCGGGAGGTACTGTGCACAGAACTGATCTCCATATCACACCAGCAGGTACTGTTTGCAGTACTGATCTCCATATCACACCGGGAGGTAGTGTGCACTGTACTGATCTCCATATCACACCGGGATGTGCTGTGCACAGTACTGATCTCCATATCACACCGGGAGGTACTGTGTGCAGTGCTGATCACCGTATCACACCGGGAGGTACTGTGCACAGAACTGATCTCCATATCACACCAGCAGGTACTGTGCACAGAACTGATCTCCATATCACACCGGGAGGTACTGTGCACTGCACTGATCTCCATATCACACCGGGAGGTACTGTGCACAGTACTGATCTCCATATCACACCGGGAGGTACGGTGTGCAGTACTGATCTCCGTATCACACCGGGAGGTACTGTGCACAGCACCAATCTCCATATGACACCGGGAGGTTCTGTGCACAGTCCTGATCTCCATATAACACCACGAGATGCCGTAATGATCTCCATATCACCCCAGGAGATACTGTGCGCTTTACTGATCTCCATATCACACCGGGAGGTACTGTGCACAGTACTGATCTCCATATCACACCGGGAGGTACTGTGTGCAGTACTGATCTCCATATCACACCGGGAGGTACGGTGTGCAGTCCTGATCTCCGTATCACACCGGGAGGTACTGTGCACAGTCCCAATCTCCATATGACACCGGGAGGTTCTGTGTACAGTCCTGATCTCCATATAACACCACGAGATCCCGTAATGATCTCCATATCACCCCAGGAGATACTGTGCGCTTTACTGATCTCCATATCACAGCGGGAGCAACTGTGCTCAGTACTGATCTCCATATCACACTTATAGGTACTGTGCACAGTACCTATCTCCATATCACACCGGGAGGTACTGTATGCAGTGCTGATCTCCCTACCACACCAGCAGGTACTGTGTGCAGTACTGATCTCCATATCACGCCAGGAGATACTGTGCACAGTCCCGATCTCCATATCACAGCAGGAGGTACTGTGCACAGTACGGATCTCCATATCACACAGGGTGGTGCTATGCACATTACCGATCGCCATATCACACCAGGAGGTACTCTGCGTATTTCTGATCTCCATTTCTCACCGGGAGGTACTCTGCACAGAACTGGTCCCCATATCACAGTGGGAGATTCTGTGCGCAGTACTGAACTCCATATCACACCGGGCAGTACTGTGCACAGTACTGATCTCCATATCACACCGGGAGGTATTGTGCGCAGTACTGATCTCCATATCACACCGGTACGTGCTGCGCACAGTACTGATCTCCATATCACACTGGGAGGTACTGTGTGCAGTACTGATCTCCATATCAAACCGGGAGGTACTGCACACTGTACTGATCTCCATATCACACCAGGAGATACTGTGCACAGTACCGATCTCCAAATCACACCGGGAGGAACTGTGTGCAGTAATGATCTCCATATCACACTGGGAGGTACTGTGCACAGTACTGATCTCCATATCACACAGGGAGGTGCTATGCACATTACCGATCGCCATATCACACCAGGAGGTACTCTGCGTATTTCTGATCTCCATTTCTCGCCAGGAGGTACTCTGCACAGAACTGGTGTCCGTATCACAGTGGGAGATTCTGTGCGCAGTACTGAACTCCATATCACACCAGGCGGTACTGTGCACAGTACTGATCTCCATATCACACCGGGAGATATTGTGCGCAGTACTGATTCCATATCACACCGGTACATGCTGTGCACAGTACTGATCTCCATATCACACTGGGAGGTACTGTGTGCAGTACTGATCTCCATATCAAACCGGGAGGTACTGCACGCTGTACTGATCTCCATATCACACCAGGAGATACTGTGCACAGTACCGATCTCCATATCACACCGGGAGGTATCGTGCGCAGTACCGATCTCCATATCACACCGGGAGGTACTGTGCATAGTACTGATCTCCCAATCACACAGTGAGATACTGTGGGCAGTCCTGATCTCCATATCACACCGGGAAGTACTGTACGCAGTACTGATCTCCATATCACACCGGGAGGTACTGTGTACAGTACTGATCTCCATATCACACCGGGAGGAACTGTGTGCAGTACTGATCTCCATATCACACTGGGAGGTACTGTGCACAGTACTGATCTCCATATAACACCGGGAGATGCAGTACTGATCTCCATATCACACCAGGTGATATTGTGTGCAGTACTGATCTCCATTTCACACCGGGAGATACTGTGCACTGTACTGATCTCCATATCACACCGGGAGACACTGTGCGCAGTACTGATCTCCACATCACACCGGGAGGTACTGTGTGCAGTACTGATCTCCATATCACACTGGGAGATATTGTGCACAGTACTGATCTCCATATCGCACAGGGAGGCACTATGCACATTACTGATTGCCATATCTCACCGGGAGGTCCTGTGCGTATTTCTGATCTCCATTTCACACCGGGAGGTACTGTGCACAGAACTGATCTCCATATCACACCAAGAGATACTGCGCACAGTACCGATCTCCATATCATACCGGGAGGTACGGTGCGCAGTACCGATCTCCATATCACACCGGGAGGTACTGTGCAGAGTACTGATCTCCCAATCACACCGTGAGATACTGTGCACAGTACTGATCTCCATATCACACCAGCAGGTACTGTGCACAGTACTGATCTCCATATCACACCGGGATGTACTGTGTGCAGTGCTGATCTCCATATCACACCGGGTGTTCCTGTGTGCAGTACTGATCTCCTTATCACTCCGGGAGATACTGTGTGCAGTACTGATTTCCATATCACACCAGGAGGTGCTATGTGCAGTACCGATCTCCATATCAAACCAGGAGTTACTACGCACAGTACTGACCTCCATATCACACCGGGCGGTCCTGTGCGCAGTACTGATCTCCATATCACACCGGGCGGTCCTGTGCGCAGTACTGATCTCCATATCACACCGGGAGGTACTGTGCACAGAACTGATCTCCATGTCACACCGGGAATTACTGTGCACAGAACTGATCTCCATATCACATCCGGAGCAACTGTGTGCAGTACTGATCTCCATATCACACCATTAGGTACAATGCCCTCCGACTTTGACCTCCCCTTTGTCTCAAGGATCTCTCTGCCAACTCAGATCTCATTGCCCATCAGGCCTTGGATAGGGTGAAATCCTGGGACAAACTCATTCTTGGGGCTTGTGAAGACGTGTTTTCCAATCCAATGGCAGTATGTCAAGCCATCCCAGTGCCACTGGGGAAGACCTACCTGGATGTGAAGTGCCTGAGGGATGAGAATGATGAAGGTGAGCTTTCTATAGGACTTGACAGGGATTGTTCAGGTGGCAGGGTGTAGGGGTGAAGGGAAGTGGCAGAGGCCGGGCAATGGGTTCAGAGTGTGCTTTCTCTGTATTGATGGATGGATTCAGGATATCCCCATTGGTCTCACAATGTCCCCATTGAAAGCTCCCACACCTCAAACTCCTAACCCCACATCGCACAATTCACAATGACTATCCCCAACAGAAGAAAATCTAACCACTGCTCCTTGACATTCAGTGGGATCATCATCATTGAATGGGTCTATTTCCTGGGAGTTACCATTGGCCAGAAACTCAACTGGGCCCACCATATAAACACAGCAGCTACAAGAGCAGGTCAGAAGTTAGGAATACTGCAGTGAGTAACTTACTTCTTGAATCCCAGAAATGTCCCACCATCTCCAAGGCACAAGTCAGGAATGTGATGGAATACTCCCCACTTGCCTGGATGGTTACAGCCCCCAGCAACACTCAAGAAGCTCGACACCATCCAGGACAGAGCAGCTTCCGTTTGGTTGGCCCCACATCCACAAACATCCCACTCCCTCCCAGGCCGACGCTCAGTCACAGCAGTGTGTACGATCCACAAGATGCACTGCGGAAATTCACCAAAGATCCTCAGATCCTTCCAAACCTACGGCCATTTCCATTTAGAAGGACAGGGGCAGCAGATACATGGGAACACCACCCCCCTGCAAGTTCCCCTCCCAGCCACTCACCATCCAGACTTGGAAATATATCGCTGTTCCTTCAGTATCTCTGGGTCAAAATCCTGGAATTCCCTCCCTAAGGGACATTGTGGGTCAACCCACAGCACACGGAGTGCAGTCAAGAAGGCAGCTCACCCCCACCTTCGCAAGGGGCAACTAGGGATGGGCGATGAATTCTGGGCCCAGCCAGAGACGCCCACACCCCTCGAGTGAACAATCAAAGAATAATCCTGAGCAATATGTAACCCCTTAGATTTCTTGCTGAAGGGCTTCGCCTTCTTGTTCCTGTTTGTTGGTGACCTGACCATTCAGTACAATGTTGTGGATGGTCTCCATCAATCTTCGACGAAACGGTGGAAGTGACTGTACCAAGGGGCATCGTTTGATCGAGGTGGTGGAAGAGTCACAAAGAAAGGGCTCAGATCATTTCAGGTGGGGCATGGCATGAGGAGGCAGTTCTGCTGTTGGGGAGACAGTCAGCTTAGGGACACAAACTGCATTACTCCTTACAGAGTGTTGAGAAAGTGCTGGCCCGATGATGGGAGAGACAGTGTGAGTGAGACAGAGAGAGAGCGAAAGAGACAGAGAGAGAAAGTCAGAGGTACCAGGAGAAAGACAGACTGTGGCTGAGACTGAGAGACTGAGAGAGAGAGAGAGCATGAGTGAGACAGAGAGAGAGAAAGTGAGAGGCACCCGGTAAGAGAGAGAGAGAGACAGGGAGATAGACAGAGATGGAGAGACCGAGAAAGAGGGCATAAGTAAAACAGAAAGACGCGAGAGAGAGAGAAAAGGAAGTGAGCAGAGTGACCGAGAGGAGTGAGTTAGATACTGACTGATACAGAGAATGATCTCTCAGTTTTTTGTCTCCCTAAGTCACTCTATTAACTCTCTCTCTGTCTCTCAGTCTATCTGTGTAACTCAGTCTCTCACTGTCTCTCTGTCTCTCAGTCTGTCTGTGTAACTCAGTCTCTCACTGTTCCTCTCAGTAACTTACTGTCTCTCTTAATCTCTCACTGTCTCTCTCTGTCTCTCTCAGTAACTCACTGTCTCTCTCAGTCTCTCACTGTCTCTCTTGTCTCTCTGTCCAAAGCACTGAGTCTCACATTTTCTCTGTTAACCTCTCGGTTTCAGGCTGACTCTTAGACAGTCCGTCTCTCGGTCTCCTGTATCAGCCCTCAGTGTCCATACGAGATGGTTTGCATTCGAATAAACCCATCAGGGCCAGACAGAGAGAGAGAGAGCTGGAGAGGGACTGAAAATCAGAGAGATAAAATGAGGGACAGATAGAGAGAAGGAGGAAGGGAGGGTGGAAGGTCGACCTGCCTGCTGATTGTCAGTTTCTGAGGCACTGCATTCTGTTTTTAAAGATTTGAGACCAAGGAGACACTTTGGTGACCATATCTGGTCAGTGTCGGGGGTCTGGAGGCATCTGATGAAGAAGGAACGTTCTGGCAGCTTTGAAGTGAATCAACGCCCCTCAGAGAAGGTATGAAACAGTGATGGACAATGTCATTAACACTGCAAACAGGAGAAAAATACAGCAAAATAGTCCTGACTATGTTAATCCATAACATACTCCCTACAGCACTTTACACTGGAGTATTAATCTGCAGCATAATTCCTACAGCACTGTACCCTGGAGTATTAATCTGCAGCATAATCCCTACAGCACTGTACCCTGGAGTATTAACCCGCAGCATAATCTCTACAGCACTGTAACCTGGAGTATTAACCCGCAGCATAATCTCTACAGCACTGTAACCTGGAGTATTAACCCACAATGTAATTCCTACAAAACTGTACCCTGGAGTATTATTCAGGCCTATAACCCCTACAACTCTGTACCCTGGATTATTACTCAGTAACAGTTTCCCTTCGCTACTTTATCTTGGGAAGTTAATCAGGAACACAATCTGATGAACTACTGTCCCTGGAATTTTTTTTGTCTGGTCAGAGAGCTCCCACTGTCTTCTCCCTCTCTCTCGCTCTCCCTCTCTCTCTCCCACTCTCACTATCTCCCTCTCTCCTTTTGCATCCTCCTCTATCCAGCCCCTGTTTCCTAGTTGCTCCAGTTCCTGTGACATCCTGATTCTGTTCATTTTTCTTGGCAGGTACGGAGATTACAAACCGAGGAATGGAGAAAGGATCGTTGTAATGTTGCGAAAGTTTGAATGCTGCTGTAGTGGGAAATGCCTTTGTCTGGGCATTTGGGGATGCATTTCCCCCTGTCATTTCCCCTTTACTGTTCATAGCAAATTTATTCCTGTTTGAAGAGACTGCTTTGAGATATCTACCATGAGGCCTGTCCTGCTCAGTCCACTCTTCAGATTGTCAGGAAGAATTGTAGCTCTGTAACAGTGTCCATCAAGCTGCACTCATCTTTGGCTCAGACAGAGTTTGCTCTCAGTTCCTAGAGATTATTCCAATGACTCGCCTGCGCCTACAATCAAGCCATTGACAACATGAGCTCACTCAATCCTGTCACCAAACTGTCAAAATCCCATTTTCCAGCTCCCAGACTCTCCCAGCTTCATTCAGCAACACTTTGATCTCAATATTGTGGACCTCTCAATTGACTACCCTCCGTGTTCTCACCCTTCGCTATCTCTGTAACTTCCCCCAGCCCCTCTGGCCCTCCCTATATTTATAACCTCCCCCAGTCCCTACGCCCCTCCCTGGTTCTGTAACCTCCCACACCACTCCCCATTTCTGTAACCTCCTCCAGCTCCACAACCCCTCCCAGTCTGGGATTTACCTATGGTGTGTCAAGGGGCTTGTCTGATTCCAGTCTGGGGTTTGATTGCGGTCAATCACGCACACACGCACACACTCTCTGACATATATTTACACACGACACAAACACACACACACAGATAGTAGGAACTGCAGATGCTGGAGTATCTGAGGTAACAAAGTGTAGAGCTGGATGAACACAGCAGGCCAACCAGCATCAGAGGAGCAGGAAAGTTTACTCACACAGCTGGGCACACACTCATCTCTGACACACAAGTGCATGTAAATATGTGTATGCACACACACACACACACACACACACAGATACACATGCTCACACTCACCTGTGTGCACTCACACACAAACGCATGCACGCACACAATTGCAGAAATACAGGCATACACACACTCTCACACTCACACACTTCCGCACACACTCTGTCATTCACACTCATGAATGCACACACACATTTTCTCTCCGATACAGGCCCACACAGACATGTCAACAGACAGCATTGTGGGCCTACCTACGGCACATGGGCTGCAGCGGTTCACAAAAGCAGCTTATCGCCATCTTCTCAATAGGGCAACGAGGAACAGGGCAGTAAATGGTGGCCCAGCAGGGAACCCCACGTCTGACCAATGAATAAAACATTCACATCAATCAGGTACTCTTGATTTTTCCACTTTCCATTCAGTCAATCCTCCATGGTATCATCAATTGAATAATTAGCCATTAATTCTAGGAGAGGTTGGGGTATGAAAGTGTGGAAAACAGGGAGAAGGAAGGCCAATCAGCCCATCTAGTTTGACAGGACCTGGAGTACTGTGTGCAGTTGTGAACTCCTGAATTTGTCAGACTCTCTGTTAGGATCAGCTAATGCCCAATGAGGGAGGGCTGGGGTTTGGCTGTTAACGCTCTTCAAATTTGTGAAGACATCTCACCAAAACATTAAATATCTGAGTGTGTCTGAGCAGTAGGGAGGGGGGAGATAGGGGCTGTTTTCCAACTTCACAGGCTGAAGAAATGAGCACCATGATGAACAGGTGGACATTTTAGATTGCAATGAGGAGGCTTTCCTTCTCTGAGGAATATCCTCCACCTGAGGCTCAATGCTGCCCCATCATTGAATATACCCCTGACAGAGGGCAATATATACTGGGATCGGATGGGAAGTTAGGGGTAAAAGGGGTAAGTGGGAGAGTGCAGTGAGGTTGAAGATCAACCGTGATCCTACTATATGATAGAGCGGGTCAAGAATCATAGAACCATACAGCACAGGAACAGACCCTTCGGTCCAACTGGTCCATGCTGAACATAATCCAAAACTAAACTAGTCCCACTTGCCCTCACTTGTCCCATATCCCTTCAATACTTTCCTTTTCATGTACTTCTCCAATTATCTTTTAAATGTTCTAACTGCACCTGTATCCACTCTTCCTCTAGCAGTTCATTCCACACTCTCCATGTAAAAAGTTGCCCCTCATGTCTTTTTTTTAAATCTTTCTCCTCTCACCTTAAAAATATGCTCCCTTGTATTGAAGTCCCCTACTTTAGGGAAAAGACAACTGCCAATCAACTTATTGATACCCCTCATGATTTTATAAACCTCCGATATGTCACTCCTCAACTTCCTACACTCCAGTGAAAAAAGTCCCAGCCTCTCCTTATAACTCAAACCCTTCATAGCCAGCAGCATCCTGGTAAATCTCTTCTGAACCCTCTCCAGATTTAAAAAAAATCCTTCCAATAACTGGGTGACCAGACCTGGACACAGTGCTCCAAAAGGGGCTTCACCAAAGTCATGTACAACCTCAACATGACGTCCCAACCCCTATACTCAAAGGACTGAGCAATGAATACAAGTGTGACAGAGAGAGAATGGGAGAGTTGGAGAATGAGGGAGGGATACTAAATGGGATAGTGATGGAGAGACAGAAATGGACAGAGAGATATTGGGAGGGAAAGACACAGAAGGAGGGATAGAGAGCATGCTAGGGGGAGAACAGAAGAGATAGAAAGTTGGGGAGGGATACTGAGAGAGAGTGAGAGAGACAGGAAAAGAGATGGGGAAGGAGAGAGAGAGAGGCGGGTGAATACAGATGGAGGGGAGAATTAGAGAGAAGAAGGGGCAAATACAGAGAATGAATTGGAGGGGAAAAGAGCACAAAGCCCAGGTAAAAATAATTATTAAAAAGACTGTGAGGTTCTCCAAAATATTAAACAGGATACAATCTAACTCCAAGTTGACTGGAGCTCATGGTTAGAGGGTGGAGCAGAATGCTGCTTATAGTGCTGGGCCAATCACAGGACAGCCTTTAGGCTGTCGTGGGATCCCATCTCCTCATCTTCGCCCAATCTCGATGTAAAGTTGTGACCCTCAAGCTATACAACCAATAATCTCTCTCTAAAGGACAGCAACACTTATGGCTCTCTAGATTACACCCAAATATGGAATTCCCAACCAAACACCACAATCATAATGTTTAAAAGGCTGGGCTATATGAATAGGAAGGGTTTAGAGGGATATGTAACAAATGCTGGCAAATAGGACGAGGTCAGATTGGGATGTCTGATTAGTGTGGGCCGGTTGGACCAAAGCATCTTGTTTCCATGCTGTATGACTCTATGATCTGTTGACATTGTGCATGAATACACAAAGAGAGGTCCAATGCTGAGAGTGGCAGAATGTGCCCCCTGTTATTTGTTTTCAATGATCTTGCCTCATTTTTGGCTTCATTTAATCCTTGTTGTATTGCTGTGATTCCTATTTACAGCTCTTCCACCAATCACAACAGGCTTTATTGTGTTGACAATTGGTCTCCTCTGTCCATTGAGGCTTCCAATTCAGACTGTCCGAGTGCATATCATTTACAATCGCTCCTTGCAAATCATAGACATTCCCATGTATAACATGCACCTGTCCCAAACAACTCCGATCTTATGCAGTTCCAGCTATCTCAATTCTAAATTATTACTGGAAAACATGGCAATATTTCTGCAGTTCCTACTGTACAAATCAGTTAGCAGGAAAAAACACAAAGCTATCCTCTACACTTCATAGAATAGAAACCCAGCAATGTGGAAACAGGCCATTCAGCCCAACAAGTCAACACTCACCCTCTGAGGAGCATCCCACCCAGGCCCATCCTCCAACTCTTTCCCTGCAACCCTGCATTTCCCATGGCCAACGCACCTAACCAATACATCCCGGGACACTATGGGTAAGTTAGCATGGCCAAACCACCTAACTTGCACATCTTTGAACTATGGAAAGAAACCAGAGCACCCAGAGGAAACCCACACACACACAGGAAGAGCGTGCAAGCGCCACACAGACAGTCGCCTGAGGGTGGAATGAAACCCAGGTCCCCGGTGCTGTGATTCTGCTGTGCTAACCTCTGAGCTGCCGTACCACCTATGTTTCACATTATAGTAAAGTCGTATTACTATAATAATAATTATGTGTAATGTTATGTCTGTAAAGGGTGTATTTAGTCTTTTTTTTTACATGAAGAGAGATTGAGACAGAGGTAAAGAGGAGATAATGGGAACTGCAGATGCTGGAGATTCCAAGATAATAAAATGTGAGGCTGGATGAACACAGCAGGCCAAGCAGCATCTCAGGAGCACAAAAGCTGACGTTTCGGGCCTAGACCCTTCATCAGAGAGGGGGATGGGGGGAGGGAACTGGAATAAATAGGGAGAGAGGGGGAGGCGGACCGAAGATGGAGAGTAAAGAAGATAGGTGGAGAGGGTGTAGGTGGGGAGGTAGGGAGGGGATAGGTCAGTCCAGGGAAGACGGACAGGTCAAGGAGGTGGGATGAGGTTAGTAGGTAGCTGGGGGTGCGGCTTGGGGTGGGAGGAAGGGATGGGTGAGAGGAAGAAGCGGTTAGGGAGGCAGAGACAGGTTGGACTGGTTTTGGGATGCAGTGGGTGGGGGGGAAGAGCTGGGCTGGTTGTGTGGTGCAGTGGGGGGAGGGGTTGAACTGGGCTGGTTTAGGGATGCAGTGGGGGAAGGGGAGATTTTGAAACTGGTGTTGGGGACCGCTTTGCAGAACACCTCTGCTCAGTTCGCAACAAACAACTGCACCTCCCAGTCGCAAACCATTTCCACTCCCCCTCCCATTCTCTTGATGACATGTCCATCATGGGCCTCCTGCACTGCCACAATGATGCCACCCGAAGGGTGCAGGAACAGCAACTCATATTCCGCCTGGGAACCCTGCAGCCATATGGTATCAATGTGGACTTCACCAGTTTCAAAATCTCCCCTTCCCCCACTGCATCCCTAAACCAGCCCAGTTCATCCCCTCCCCCCACTGCACCACACAACCAGCCCAGCTCTTCCCCCCCACCCACTGCATCCCAAAACCAGTCCAACCTGTCTCTGCCTCCCTAACCGCTTCTTCCTCTCACCCATCCCTTCCTCCCACCCCAAGCCGCACCCCCAGCTACCTACTAACCTCATCCCACCTCCTTGACCTGTCCGTCTTCCCTGGACTGACCTATCCCCTCCCTACCTACACCCTCTCCACCTATCTTCTTTACTCTCCATCTTCGGTCCGCCTCCCCCTCTCTCCCTATTTATTCCAGTTCCCTCCCCCCATCCCCCTCTCTGATGAAGGGTCTAGGCCCGAAACGTCAGCTTTTGTGCTCCTGAGATGCTGCTTGGCCTGCTGTGTTCATCCAGCCTCACATTTTATTATTACAGAGGTAAAGAGGAGTCTGCTCAAAGCCAATAAACACTTGAGGCTTTGAGGTTTTTTTTAAGTTGGTGCAATAAAAGCAGCCCAAATTGGGCAGGGGGGTGGGGTTCAAGCTCCCACAGAACCAGGACTTTTAGTTTTAGCTTTCTGCAGTTGCTGGGTTCTTGAAGCTGCATGTGGAAGCTCTTATTCCTTTCTGTTACTGCTAAAAGCTGGGATTGTCTTCTTGCTGGTAGAATTGCACGAGATAATTTGTTTTACTGAATTTGCGTTCTACCAAGGGTGTGCTTATGGGATGTTACTATATTGGAACAGTTACTGTTTAGTTGTTAATTAATCTATTATTCTGTTAGGTTTTCCAATACGGTGAAGTTATTCCAATCCTTTCTTTAACCATAGCGAATGAAAAAAGTTTATTTTGCTTCAAACCTGACAGTTTGACCAGTGGAATTAAATCAGGAATGCAACACAGGGCAACTTCTTTTAAAATGAGAAAAAGTTAGGCCTTGACATGTTTTGAGGGTTTTGGTCTGGACCATAACAGTAACACAGAGATTAAGAAAGGTCCCACTTGGGAGACTGATAGAGGAGGTAACATTGCATCAATTCCAAGGGAACTTGGCAAATGAGACCCACAATTGGCTGAGCAGCTGGAAGCAAAGATGGAGGGGCATTTCCCCAACTTAAAGTCTGCTTGCAGTGGGATCCCACAGGGTTCAGTCATGGGGCCCTTGCTGTTTGCAGTTTATATAAATAATTTAGATTTGAATGTTGAATTGTTGATCAGTAAACTCATGGATGATTGGTCAGATCCCAATTGAAGCATTGTATTCAGCTCTGGTCTCCTGATTTAAGAGAGATGTTAAAGCCCTGGCAAGAGACTAAAGGAGATTTACTGGAATGACACCAGGAATGAGGGATTTTAAACCCAAGGAAGGATTTGAGAAATGGGACGTATTCTCCTTGGAGCAGAGAAGATT